>NC_046159.1:10909947-10962447 GCF_011064425.1 Rattus rattus
TTGGGTGAACACACCTGCCACCAAGTCTGAAGATCTGAGACCGATCTGTGGAGCCCTCATGGTGGAAAGGCAAAAGCAGCTGCTAGAAGCAGTGCTCTGGCTTCCACATCTGTGTTACAGAATGGACATACACACACACACACACACACACACACACACACACACACACACACACACACTCACACACTAAGTAAATAAAGATGTAGTTCATCAAAGGAACAGCTAAAGGTCAATGGTATATTTACAGAAACTAATGTGAGTATTTCAAATGCAAACTCAGGGAGATCTCAGCTGTTATTTGTTGCCTGAGTGTGAGGCCCTAAGATCAGGTATCCATCATCCAGTTCAATAGCTGAAAGTGATCATCAATGCCTGTATAACCACAACACCGGTGTGTGAAAGCAGGAAGATCTCTGGCTTAAAGGCTATTAGCCAAACTCCAGGTTCAGTAAGAGACGCTTTCTCAAGAAAATAAGGTTGACAGTGATAGGTCAAGAAACCCAAAGTTGTCCTGTGGGTTCCACATGCCTGCCCACAGACACATGCATTCCCTCAGTGTATGGGCACATGCATCACACATATAAACCATCCACACATACATAAACACACTAAAGGGGAGAGGGGACACAAATGTGAGTTTATGTTCACTAATATATGAATATAGTCCACGAGAGAAGGCAACGCACATAAAGAGCATGACTTTCCTGCATCCACAGGGATCAAAGTTATGAGTTGGCACAGTTTATATAGAGCTGGGGCTTGAACCTATGTCACTGAGCATGGAGTTAGGCAAGCACTCCAGCTGCCAAGACAAATCCCACCATGAATATCTTATTTTTAGTGAATACTGTCTACTCAACTTAAAATTACTTTTGTTCAACGTCAATTCATTTTAGAATCTCTTTCTATCTCTCTTTCAATGTCATCACAAAGTGTGGCTTTTGCTGTAGATCAGTTTTATGATAGAAGACTCCATGATAGTCTTCATCCAATATTTAATGACTTGGTGTCAGGGTTGGAAGTGCTGTTTCCTGTATCTCTTGTAGTTCCAAAGAATTTCATTCTGAAATTCTTGATTTCCCAGTGTTCTCTCCTCCCCTCCTGCAAAACACCCCCCAAAAACATACCCTTGGCTGACAGATAACACTGGGAAGCTAAGAATTTTAGATAAAGAAACAAGAATTCTTCAGTATATAATTTTTATGGACAGTAGTAAGGTCTATATAACATGGGATTCGGGATCAGTTACTGAGTAATGCCCTTCCAATGATTTTAAAGTAACAGAGGGGGAGAGGGGACAAAACACAATACATGAACTATTAGAAGTAATACAGGAAAAAGAATAAGTAAAATTCAGTGCCTTATTTTATTCCAATTCACAGAGTTTTACCACAGGAATCTCAGGGACATATTTGAACATCTCTTCCCTTTTAATTGTCTCCTGTTGACTGAGCAAATGCCCTGGACACACTTCAGAGGCTTAAATGTTCAGATGACAGTGTCTTTGTGACAGTGTGGAAAACATTCCTATGCTATGGGTACAACACAGACTCATTTTATCCCTACACCTATGTCCCTGTGTGTAAAAATGTAAAAAAAATTTCCCATTTTTGGATAGCATTCTTGCCTTGGATCCCTCACTCACTGGGGCAGACATGCAAAGATACGTTTTCAATAACAGACAGAACATGAAGTGTCAGCCAATCTCCAGTTAGCAGAGATCTTACTCAACCTCACAATGCCTGTAGTTGGGCAATTAGATCCTTCATAACTGAAAGGTTCCAAAGATCCAGTGCACTGTGATAAAGCCACAGGGAATTCTTTACCACTGCAAATTTATAAAGTAAGCAAACTTTGGAGCATTGTCCTAATTTCTAATTGGTGAAATTAGAAGGAAGATGGAAACACAGAGACAGAGGGGGAAAGACAGAGAGAGAGACAAAGAGACAGACAGCAGCAGAGATAGAGAACAGGAGAGAGAGGACACACACATACAGAGAGAGGAGGGGTGACTAGACCATGACTCTCTTTATATATTAGTTTCAATTAGGCTATAAGAGTTCTGACTCGTGCATGTATTTTCACACGACTTAGAAGGTAGGAAGGTAAATCATGCACATCCACTGTCTTTTGCCATCTAACACGGACTTCGGTAAGCACAATTACTGGGACTTAGTAATATAACATGTCAGTCAAGAAGGCTAGAACACTCAGACCTCCCCAGATCTGAGCTCCCACTTGCTGGCACAAAGGCCCTGATGTTAAGGAAGGAGCATGCTGAGACTAATGGCTTGAAGTTCTACCATGCTTCATAACACCTCACTTTCGGTGACGGCCATTGCACTGAAACCAGCTATTTCACAGTAATGCTCTCCGTTAGGTCTTGACATGATTGAGATTAAAATGAGCCTTTTATGACCCCTTCATAGCTTGCACTGAACCTTTAGAAATAATTTTACCCTCCCACCGGCACCAACTTTTATTCCTGAGTTCAATGGAATGGAGTGGAGTGGAGCAGAAGATACTAAACACTTTAGACAAACTACTGGTCTCACATTTAGTAAATTTTTAAAATTTAATTGAACACAACGTTTCTAGAGTCACAAGGCAAACATCTATAATTTTATTATAGTTTTGGATAAAAGTATTTTATCCAAAATACTTTTTTTCTCTCTTGTACTGATGTTCCTTTCAACTGATACTTGAAATAATGTACTTCTTCACGTATCAAATGTGATTTATTTCTAAACAGAACTATAGATACAAAGAACAACATAATCCTGAGTAATTCAAGACCCTGTGGCCATGTCCTCTTCATGATTCTTGCTGTATTCATGGGGTAAACATGTCTGACCACACACTACATCCCTGTTCATTTAAAGCCTAGGTTTGTCCATTGGCAGGAATGTTCCTTTTACATTGAAATTTGCAAGAAATTTATTTTTACTTGACAATAGTAAAAGGGTCCTAGTAAGTATGTATATTTTTGTTCTAGGAAAAAAACTATTTGAGAAAAGCTAAACTAAGGGTGATTCATTATCTTGAACCTGACCTAGAAGAGTCTTCTCTGGTGTAATTGGTTATCGACGCACCCATCAGTGACCCACTATCTTCTCATGTCTGACCCTAGTATCTTTAGCCTACTGGATTTTTTCCTGTCTATCTCACTACCTACCCTCATTTGCTTCAGATCCATTTAGCATAACCAAGTACGTTGTTGGGAGAATACAGGAAAGACTTGTCCCTTGTATGAGGAAAGTTTGTGTGTGTGTGTGTGTGGTGTGTGTGTGTGTGTGTGTGTGTGTGTGTGTGTGTGCATTAAATAGATAATAGATACATAGATGATAGGTAGATGATATATAGATAGATGAATAGATACTTATAAGGTATATAGATACATATATGATAGGTGTAGATACTTATAAAATATATATATAATATATATAGATGATTATAGATAGATGATAGATAGAGAGCTGACACATAATACTTTAAAGGCAGACTGAGAAAACAAATATGATTCCCTTACTCTCCATTAACAAAATGGAAAGTTAAGATGGCCCAAGAAATCATCAGCCTGCCACAGGAGTTTACCAAACAATTTCAAAATTAAGATACCCGAGAAGAAACACAACAGACCTCACATATCTTAAATAGAGGTCAGCATTTCAAATGCTACCTAACAAATAAGGCCGTTAATGTTCACTGTCCAGATGAAGATTCAGTGCTGACAGAAGCTTCCATTGAGCCCTACCTGATGCATATGCAATGCTGAAAATATTCATGGTTAAGGGGCCAGAAAGGGAAGTAAGGGAAAATTTGCAAGAATTATGAATTCATTAAGTCAATAATGAAGTGATCTCATATTTATCTGTCAACAAGGATAGGTGAAGGCACTTTAATCTCAGGTATTTACAAAAGTGACTTAATCTCATACTTCATTGAAACATACGGTCCTATGGTAAAGCTATGACGCACTACAACTTGGAATAGATTATACTGCAACACAGTGCCTTGAGGGTAGTGACCACCTCCTAAGTTCTGATGAAGACAAGGGAGAAGGGAAGGGGAAGGACATTGAACATTTCTTTCTCTTTTTTTTTACTGGTTATTTTGTTTATTTTTGTTTATTTTGTTTATTTACATTTCAAATGTTGGACCCCTTCCTGATTTCCCCTCCAAAAACCTCCTATCCTATCCCCTCCCCCTGCTTCTATGAGGGTGCTCCCCCTCCCACCCACCAACTCCCTCCTGCCTCCCCACCCTGGCATTCTTCTTCACTGGGGCATCTAGCATTCACAGGACCAAGGGCCTCTCCTCCCTTTGATACAGGATAAGGTCATCCTCTGCTACATGTGCAGCTGGAGCCATGGGTCACTCTATGGTTGTTGGTTTAGTCCCTGTGGGGCCTGGGGGGCTCTGGTTGGTTGCTATTGTTGCTCTTCCTATGGGGTTGCAATCCCCTTCAGCTCCTTCAGTCCTTCCCTTAACTTTTCCATTGGAGTCCCTGTACTCAGTCCAAGATGGTTGACTATGAGCATACGCATCTGTACTGGTCAGGTTCTAACAGAGCCTCTCAGGGAACAGCTATATCAGGCTCTTGGCAGCAAGTGCCTTTTGACATTAGTAATCGTTCATGGGTTTGGTGTCTGCAGATGGGATGGATCCCTAGGTGGGGCAGTCTCTGGATGGCCTTTTCTTCAGACTCTGCTCCACTCTTTGTCCCTGCATTTCCTTTAGACAGGAACAATTACAGGTTAAATTTTTGGGACAGGTGGGAGTGTTTATCAGTCATTTGAGATTCCTCTTTTGAGAATTCTGTTTAGATCTGTACTTGTTTTTTTTTTAATTAGGCTATTTGGTTTTTTAATATCTGGTTTATTGTGTTCTTTATAAATTTTGGATATTAATCCTCTATCAGATGTGGATCTGATAAAAATACCTTTTCTCATTTCATAGGAGACTATGCTGTCTTATTGATGGTGTCTTTATCTGACAGCTTTTCAGTTTCATGAGGTCCCATTATTAATTGTTGATCTCGATGCCTGAGCAATCCATGTGTCATGCAGAAAGCAGTCTCCTGTACCAATGCATTCAAAGGTATTCCCCGCTTACTGTTCTACTAGGCTCAGTGTGTTGGAATTTATGTTGAGATCTTGGTCCACTTGGAATTTAGTTTTGCAAAGGGTCATAAGTATGGATCTACTTGTTTTCTTCTGCATGTAGACGTTCAGTTAGACCAGCCCCATTTGTTAAAGATGCTGTCATTTTTCCAGGTGTCCATATGGGTGTGGATGTATGCCTTGGTCTTTTGTTTGATTTTATTGTTTCACAGGTCTGCTTTAACATTAACGTCACACAATTTTTATTACTCTATGTATGTAGTACAACTTGAAATCAGAGATGGCGACACCTCCACAAGGTTTTTGTTCAGGATTGTTGTAGCTCTACTTGGTTTTTGGTTTTTCCATAGGAAGTTGAAAATTGGCCTTTCAAAGGTCTGTAAACAATTATGTTGGAATTTTTATGGGGATTGCATTAAATTTATAGATTGCTTTTGGTTGGATGGCTATTATTGTTATTATAATAATCTTGTACTATGTTGAGGAGATATGGAAAGAGTGGACAGACTTGTCTACTAAAATCTCCTGATTTTAGTAGAATTGCTTTGAGATTCTCTCCCTTTAATTTGATTTTCTATGTAGGCTTGCCACAATTTGTCTTTGTCCTGTTTAGGTATGCCCTCTGTATCCCTAATCTCTCCAAGACTATTATCATCATCATAAAGGGGTGTTGAATTTTATCAAAGACTGTTTTTTACCATTAAATAAGATGGCCATTTTGTTTTGATTTCTTTCAGTTTGTTTGTATGGTGAATTACATGGATAGATTTTCATATGTTGAACCATCCCTGCATCCCTGGGATGAAGTCTATTTGATCATGTGGATGAGCCTTTTTATCTGTTCTTATGTTCAGTTTGCACATAGTTTACATCTGTGTTGATAAGATAAATTGGACTGTAGTGAGTTTCTTTTGTTTTTGTTGAGTCTTCATGGGGTTTAGATATCAGGGTACCTGTGGTCTCATAAAATGAATTGGGCAATATTCCTTCTGTTCTTACTTTGTGGAATAATTTGAGGAGTATTGGTGTTATCTCTTCTTTGGAAGTCTGATTGAATTCTCTGTTATAACCTCTTCCTGGGTTTTTGTTTTTGTTTTTGTTTGTGTTTGTTTGGGGGAAGTGCTTTTAATGATAGTTTCTATTTCACTAGTGGTTATAGGTCTCTTTGAATTATTCCCCAATCTTAATTTAACTTACCTAAGTGGTGCCTATCAAGAAAGTTACCTTACTTTTAGATTCTCCAATAATGTAACATGCGGGTTTTTAGTCTGTTTGAATCTCCGGATTTGCTTTATGTCTGTTTTTATGCCATTTTTTCATTTCTAATTTTGTTAATTTCTCTCTCTGACTTTTAGTTAGTTTGGATAAGTGTTTGTCTATCTTGTTGGTTTTCTCAAAGAACCAAATCTTTGTTTCATTGATTCTTTGTATTATGTTCTTTGTTCTTATATCATTGATTTCAGCCCTCAGTTTGATAGCTTGTTGCCTTTCCACTCCTCTTGGGTGTCTTTGCTGCTTTTTGTCCTAGAGCTTTCAGGGGTGCTGTTCAGTCACTAGTATGGGCTGGCTCCATTTCTTTTATAATGTTGATAATCTATAATGTCGGTTGGTTCTGGTATTTCTCTGTATAGTTTTTGTTTGGATGACTTGACAGTTGGCGAGAGTGGGCTGTTAAAGTCTCTCACTGTCATTATGTGAGATTCAACATGTGATTTAAGCTGTGCTAATGTTTCTTTTACAAAAGGGTGCCCTTGAGTTTGGGGTATAGGTATTAAATTTGAAATGTCATCCTGACAGATTTTTTTCTTTGATGAATATGTCGTATCCATTCCCATCTCTTTTGGTTAATTTTAGTTTGAGTTCTATTTTGTTAGATATTAAAACAGCTACACCAGCTCTTATTTTAGGTCCATTTGCTTAGATAATCCTTTCCCCAGAGGTACTATCTATCCTGAATGTTTAGGTTTGTTTCTTGTATACAGTAGAAAAATAGATCCTGTTTTCACATCCATTCTGTTAGTCTGTATCTTTTTATTAGGGGAGTGATTCTGAGCTATATCAATGACCAATTATTGTTAATTTCTAGTATTTTGTTGTTGTCATTAGTGGTAGTAGTGGTATGTTTGCACAGTGTGTGTGTGTGTGTGTGTGTGTGTGTGTGTGTGTGTGTGTGTGTGCTTCTTTTGGTTTTAGTGGTATGAGATTACTTTCTGTGTTTTCAATTCTATACTTAATTATTCTTGTTTTGACATTTTCCTTCCAGAACCTTGTGTAGAACTGAGTTTGTAGACATATATTGTTTACATTTGACTTTATCGTGCAATATTGTATTTTCTCCATCTATGGTGATGGAAAGTTTTGCTGGGGATAATGATCTGGCATCCGTGGTCTATTTTAATATATAGCACATCTGTCCAGGCACTTCTGGTTTTTAGAGCCTCCAATGACAAGTCGTATGGAATTGTCCTAGGTCTGTCTTTATGTGTTACTTGGCTGTATTCCCTGCATCTTTTAACAGTCTGTCTTTGTTCTGTTTGTTTAGTTTTTTAGTGGTGATTTCTGGTCCAATCTATTTACAGTTCTCGATGCTTCTTATACCTTTATAGGAATCTCCTTCTTTAGGTTAAAAATGCTTTCTCCTATGGTTTGTTGAAAGTATTTTCTGGACTTTAGAGATGGGATTCTTCTACTCATATTATTTTGAAGTTTGATGTTTTCATAGGTTTCCAGATTTCCTAGAAGTTTTCTTTCAGGAATATCTTCAGATTTACCATGTTTGACCTGTATAGCCTTCTCGTCTGTCATGTCTTCCGTGCCTGGGATTCTTTCCTCTATCTTGTATCCTGTTTTTGAAGCTTTCCTCTAAAATTGCTGTTTGCATTCTTAAACCATTTGTTTCCAGATTTCCCTCAGTTTGTGTTTTCTTTATTGCTTCTATTTCCATTTCCAGGTTTGAACTGTTTTATTCACTTACTTCAACTGTATATTCTTGATTTTCTTCAAGGGACTTGTTTTCCCCAATTGTTTGTTTCTGTTTTCCTGGCTTTCTTTGAGGTATCTCTTCATTTCCTCAAATTATTTGTCCATGTTTACCTGGATTTCTTTGGGGGATTTATTCATTTCTTCTTTAAGGCCCTCTATCACTGTCATAGAATTGATTTTAAGGCCTTTTTCTTGTGCTTTACCTATGTTGTAATATTCATGGCCCGATATGGTAAGATAGCCGGGCTCTGGTGAAGACATTGCCCTGGGCATTGCTAATCGTGTTTTTATGGTTGCATTTGCACATCCAGATTTGGAGTGGTTATAGCTCTTGGTGCTGATTGCTGCAATTGTCTTTGGTGAATGAGTGTTTTGTCTCTTGGTTTCTGCTTCTTTTCTGGATTTTCAGAATGTGTTGTATGTGCTGCAGGCTTTATTTGCTCGCTTGGCTGGTTGGTTCACAGAAGGTACTTGCTGATGTGGATACTGGGAGAAGAGAAGGTCAGCAGGGGAATGGGGTTGGGTATGGTCTTTGAAATCCACAGAAGGCATGAACATGGGGTGGGGGTGAGTCTGTATCTGGTGTTCAGGTGCAATGCTAGGAGAAGTGACCTGTAAGGCTTGGTAGATAAGCTTTGTCAGGTAGAGGGAACTATTTGTGTTCCTAGTTTGTCCCAACATCTCCTCAGAGAAAAATCTTCACATTCTCCAGATTCTTTTTTTCTTATGTTGTGATGGTCTGCTTCTATTTTATTTTTTTGTCTTTCAATGGAAACAATTGCACAAATTTACATGAATAGACCCAAATATTAAATCACTCCTGAGATTTGGGCATGCTGATATAAACCTAAAATTTCAGTAATTGAGAGGCTAAGGCAGGAGGATCATGAATTTGAAGCTGGGCTCCATATCAAGATCTTGTTTTCCAAATAAACACCTATATATAAATTCACGATTTATGGAATAAAATACATTTGGTAAAATGCTATTTATATTCTTACATTATAGTGAACTTGTATCGCTAAAATTTTATACCTATTCTGATGAAAGATACTCTCTATTTTTGTTTCCAGAATATGTAGTTCAGAATAACTTCACAGTCGGAATGTACCCATGCACACAAATATACATTTATTTGGAGATAAGACACCCACAGAAAGTCTTCTCCTCTTCTGCATTCCACTTTATTGTTTTTGAGGCAGGGTCCCTCACTGAACCAAGACCTCACCAATCCACTAGGCAGGAAGCCAGGAAATAGTAAGAATCCTCTTACCTTCTTTCTCAATTCTAGGCAACAAGAAGTAGCCTAGCTCTGGGTCCTTGAGAATTGCTCAAAGAGGCAGAGCTGGTATCAATATGTGGCCAATCAAGCCCTCCTGTAGGAAGAATCTTGTACTCAAATCAATACTCTGCTTATTGTAAGGGTTCATGCATAATAACATGCCTCATTCTCAACTCAATGTGAGCATCAGACACTATATCCTGGGAATCATCTTATGCTCTTCTTTCCTTAACATTATCAATGTTGATTTACATTTAACTGTATCCTTCATACTTAAAGAGATGGCGTCTTATCCACGAGTAAGATGAACAATTCACTGCCTATTACCATTCCATTCCCTAAAATGCTCTATATCTTAAACAATTTTATGTTTCTAGGTATGAACACCTCAACTCATAGCCACACGAGGTACATATTATACAGAGAGTAGTAACTGCTTGAGTACTCTAGGGGTTAGGGGCACACATCATATCAGAAGTAATGCTGGTTGTGGCAGTGGGTTCAATTTCAGGGAACAGTGTTTGCTATGTCAGGAAGCAGGTGGGAGGCATTTGAACAGGCAATTTCCAGACTCCTGAATAGCTAAAATGTGGCAAAGAATGGTGGGGATGGGGTCAAGAGGGCCCTTAAGTTTATTCATTCCATGTTAGGTCAAACACAGTTACATTTGAGGATATCCTTTCAATGTAGAACTTCTTTAAACATTCCATTTTTGAGTTTTCATCTATATGACCCGGTGGGTTGCAGAACTTGAAACGTGTATATATTTCCATATGCTTACGTCATACTCATGCGCTTCTGTGTACTGATGCTCATATTGCCCCACATGACAAAGGGTTTCACCTGTGGTTTTGAAAACTAGCAAGTCTATAACTCTGAATTAGATTTCCTCCTTATTCATTGTTTTTTTAATAACTATTCCTTACCAGTTATACAAACCATCTGGAGGATGCATCCAATATAATCTTTTTTCATCGCCTACATATGTGGGGAAGGAAGAGTGGAGGAGCATTCCATAATTAGAGACTAATGCTGTCTAATTGATTTCCACGACCAAGAAAGGCAGACAGTAGTACAGGATGATAGTGTGATACAGTAGAACAAGTTCAAGCCTTAGAGTGCTTCATCATTTCGCTCTGTATCATTTCAGAACTCAGAAAACACCCTCTGGAGAGATGACTCAGCACTTAAGCATGCACAGCTGCACATTGCTTTTGCAGAGGACCCACGCTGAGTCCCCAAACCACTCTTGGGAAGCTCACAAAAACCTGAAACGCCTGCTCCAGGAATCTGACTCCTGTGGGCTCTGAAGGTATCTGCAATCATCTGCACATACCCACCCACCGGCACACACACACACACACACACACACACACACACACACACACACACACGTGCGCGAGCACACATGCACACGCACGCACACACTGGCACACACACACATGCACAAACACACACACGCACACTGGCACACACACATGCACAAACACATGCATAGACACAACTAATAATGGAAATAAAAGTTAAAATTTTAAAAAGCAAAAGAAATAAATTGCACATCGAGACAATAGCATTCCATACTCTTTGTGCTTGAAGCTATCTAGAACCATTCTTATCCTTTTCTTCTTGGTCTTGGGTTCATATGTGCACAGTTATCCAGAATGTTCAACCAACGATGATGTAGAAGAAGGAGTGAATTCCACAACACAGAATCTGAAGTGATATTCTAACGTGTTTATAAAGCTCCCCATTCAGGGCAGGAGGGTACATCCTCTTGCCAGGACTCTGCATCCCACAGGCAAAAAGCAAAGCCTTTCCAGAGACATAAGTCACAGGATCTGTGACAAAACATTGGCTCAATCTGGTTCAAAGTCGTATTACTCTTTCAGACAGGTGCACAGCTCTCACGGCAGATGTCCCTCATTTCTATGTCCTTTGCCTACTTCAGTATCGTGTCACCCCAATTATGATGAGTCTTAGAAACTAATGATTTATGTTTTTAAAAGTGACTGGTTTTGAATAATTTTATCTTTAGCTGGGTGTGAGTATAAGTACATCCCCTTAATGTCATGTGGCCACAAATGCAAGTGGCAGGAAGAAATGCACTGTAGCCCCTGACGATAAAGAATGCAAGATGGAGAGCCTACGTGCAAAAGTGGGCAAATTTAATTATGTGATTAATTATACTTCAAACTCAACTTCTTATTGAAACTGGTTTAGACTTGCCTCCATGAATTGTATTAAAGACATTCATTATTTTCTTCCCTTGAATGCCACAGCATCACCTCACTGTCCTTGCAAAGGCATTAATGACAGCAGACAGTGTGTTCAGAGCAGTGAGCCCAATCTGTCTCCTTTTCCTTAATTACCCAGGAGTCCTGCTTCATAAGCATTAAGTGGCCTTCTCCTCTGCTCCCCAAAATGGTTGCTTAATGGCGGAGAATTCTAATCTTCTCTCTTTTAGGAGTTTGTGGTTTTAAGTGTAGCCTCCTGGCCTCTTCGTTACTGCTGAACTCAGCTCTTCTGTTGGCAAGGAGGTTTCGACGTTTCCCTTCCCCATATTTCTTAAAAAATTACAACATCTCTCTAGGAAGCTTCTAATGTCATCACTGAGCAAATGGAAAGAGTCTCCCCTCACCCCAAAACAAATTTTTTCCAATAGAAAATGAATAAATGGAGCTCAGGCAATGTTACCACTTCCCTCTGAGTGATTTCTTTAAATGTATTCCCTGCCTTCACGCAGCCACCTGGCATTTCTGCTTTATTGCAGCCAGAAGGTTGAAAGGCATTGCTTTTAAATATCTTGAAAGTTTTTCATTGATAAGAAAAGGTGGTAGAAATCACTTTTAAGTGAAGGGTAGCACACACATCACAAATCAGGCACTATGATACCATCTAAGTTCACACCATGTGGTATGAAGAACTCTGGCCACTGAGCCTCAGCGGGCATTCCACAAAATATGGAAGAAATATAAGGAAAGTTTAGGATTGTTTGGGTTACTATATGAGTTGTATTCTCCCCGCTCCAAACCCCATCTCTCTGTCTCTGTCTCTGTCTCTGTCTCTGTCTCTGTCTCTCTCTCTTTGTGTGTGTGTGTGTGTGTGTGTGTGTGTTAGGTAATAAGATACTATTAATGAAAAAAAGCTGTAGATAACATAGTCACTATATTAACGTAGCTATAAAATTAAATATGCCAGAAAAACAATTGCAAATATCAGTTCGGTGTATGCCCCTGTTCAGAGGCACAATGCTTTATTTGTGTATGGTATATTATTGAATAAATTAGTTTTTCTTTTGAAGTGAGAGCATTCTAGAGTACCCAGTGTATTTTCTTTAGTTTCAAAGGCCATGGGAATTGATATCCACTACTTCTGAAAACAGGAACAGGCCAGAAAAGATTAGTGTCTGAAGATCGAGCAGGAGAAAACTGGCTTTGAAATCAAAGACTAGCCATCGATCAAGTCTTTGTTACTTGAGTGCAAGGGCTTATAAACACCTCCTTGCTTTTCCTGTGGGTTTGAGTGTAGCTGGGCCTAAGGAGAGTGATGGAGGATGAGGTGAGTCGAAGAGAGGACCAACTGGTGCTCATCCTAGAAGGGACTCTGCACCTGTTCTTTCATGCTGCTCTTCTCTTCAAGGGACAATCACAATTTCTAATACCACGAGTCTCTTCAAGGGACAGCCAAAAATTCTAATAATGTGAGTCTCGAGATGACCTGATGTCATTGTCCTGAGCAGTGTGACTAGATGTGCTTCTAAGAGAAATCTTTAGCAGAGACTCTCAGGAGACATCCATATCAGGCTCCTGTCAGAAAGCACTTCTTGGCATCAACAATAGAGAGAGAGTTTGGTGGCTGCAAATGAAAATGATCCCCAGATGGGGAAGTCTCTGGATGGCCTTTCCTTCAGTCTCTGCTCCACTATTTAGCCTTACTGATACAGATGAGGATGCTTGCAGCTAGCCATCAGATTGAACATAGGGACCCCAATGGAGGAGTTAGAGAAAGGACTGAAGGAGCTGAAGGGGTTTGCAACCCCATAGGAAGAACAATAATATCAACCAAGCAGACCACCCAGTATTCCTAGGGACTAAACCAGCAACCAAAGAGTACACATGGAGGGACTCATGGCTCCAGTTGCACATGTAGCAGAGGCTAGCATTGTCTAGCATCAATAGGAGGAGAAGCCCTTGGTCCTCTGAGGGCTTGTTTCTCCAGTGTAGGGTAATGCCATGGTGTTGAGGTGGGTGTGGGTAGGTGGAAGGGGGCATACTCATAGAAGTAGGAGGAGTGGGGATTGGAGAGGGGGGAACTAGGAAAGAGGATAACATTTGAGATGTAAATACATAAAATATCCAATAAAAAAAAGAGGGATCTTTTAACGAGGTTAATGGAGGTTGGAGATACAATAAGATCGGTGGCACTGAAAACCAGTGACTCCCACCCCCAATGTCAGGCATAATTTGTTTGGCTTTTTTCCCCCTCTTTGTCTTTCTTTTCATCATAATTGTAAGAGTGAAGATGTAGATGTTTGCATGCATTTGTAGAAGAAAACTATTTAATAGGTAAGCAATGTAACCTGAAGGAATCATTGGATGATGGGCAAAGAATCAGATGCTATGCAGTAACACCAAAGCAATAACCGTGTTCCTGTCAGGCTTGACAAACATGTTTTGGGATGACTATTCAATTTCCAGCCATCAAATGCTCTTATATCAAAGATAATATTGATCAAACAAATGGCACAGAGGATGAAATTATTCATCAAAGAATACAAACCGTGAGAATATTTGTTACTAAACCTTGAAAGGGAATGTGTCGTGTAAGTGTCAAGTTCTTTCTCCCACTAATACTCAGTGGGCCGGAGTGGGGTGGAGCACAAGAAATTCCGTAATTGTCAGAACAAACTAATGAGTGAGAATTGAGACAGGTTTTTATCTCTGGGGGAGGGCATCCATCTTTATCCAAAAAATGTTGTGTTGGCAAGTTTATATTTCTCCCTAGAATATTGAGAAAAGAAGATCCAGCTCCCACATTCTTTAAACACAGCTAGGGGCCAGCTCTGCAAACGAGCTGCTCTAATGTGAACACAGTTTCAAAGTTCTAAATGAGTTGTCCCTGCGGTAATAAAGAGGGGACATTTTACAGTATGACAGTATGTAAGACAGCATTGTCAGCTGCAGTTTATTTAAAGCACGAGGCCTGTAACAGGAAAATAATGACTTTAATAAAATTTACTATTGACTTTGTAGGCTAAAATCTTTCTGTCATCAGGAATACAGAAAAACAACCTGTCTGAAACCGTTGAGTTAAATATATTCCTTTAATATTTCAAAGCAATTTGATTTTTTTAATATACTCGCTGCTTCAGAAGACACTGTAGAATGTGGAAATTAGTATTTTTAATAGAAAGCTGGTATTGCTTACATAAGGAAAAAATCAGTAACGACCTATGACACCGTCGGTGGAAAGCAGCATTTGAAGAGGTTGCAAAAGCAGTCTCTACAGTTCCTTGAAATACTCTGTAAAGCTGTGTTGCAAATGAACGATTTATGAGTCACCCAATGCCCTTCTTCCCTGAAAGGTATCTTTTAATCATGCCACATAATTTCTCGGCGAAAATGCTGAAGAGCTTGCTGGGCATACGTGAAACTCTACAGCATGTTAACAAGGTTGGGGTCACATCTGAAAACGGGGGAGAGTGGAAAACATGAGGCCTGATTTTACTCTCCAGCCAATTTGATTAAACCTGG
The DNA here is from genome assembly GCF_011064425.1 of Rattus rattus. Classification (NCBI taxonomy): domain Eukaryota; kingdom Metazoa; phylum Chordata; class Mammalia; order Rodentia; family Muridae; genus Rattus; species Rattus rattus. Next base: position 10,925,088 of record NC_046159.1, read on the forward strand.
TATAGATTGTTTGCGGCGTGTAAGAGGGGTCGTGCCCACTCTATATGAAAGGCTGGAGAAATGCCATTCCTTTAACGTTTTACATAGTTAAAATAAACTGTGGTAAAAAGTTTCCCAACAGTGTATGACAGCTCAATTTAGAGGTGAAGCCTTTTAATAAAACCTCATGAAATGAATACTTTGGATTATGTGCTCTGTTTGTGTTTCCCACTGGAGTGCTTAGCATTATGAAGCTGTGGTTGCTTGCTTTACGGCTGCAGAACAAGACCACGGAAGGCAGCCCCAAGCTTTGTATCAGAAAATATCCAAGGAGTAGGAACGCTGATAGGTGAACCTCACTGTGGAGCTCAGCTGCGTTCCTGTTTGCATCCACATGCTATTGTAAAGTATATCGGCTTGAATTACAGGATATTATTTAAACAAAGAAGAAAATCCACAGGGGTTTTTTACATATTAACTTACAGCTTACTTAAAGAGAAATGTCAAACCTCAGAATCACACACTAGTCAATTTCTCTAAGCTTTCAAGATAATAAGAACTTTACAACAGAAGCATGCTTTCCTGAACTAAGTATATGTGCTGTTCATATTTGGGAGACAGGGAGAATGCCATAATAAAAGTTATTAAAAAAAATAAGAGATGGCAGTTCATTTGTGTAACAGTCGTTGGCATGAATGCACCATGGGAAGATGGAGTTCTAATTCATTGCCATCTAGCATCTCAAAAGCCTTCCTGGGAGAGTTGGGTTAGGCCTTAAACTGATTAAGTGCTCAGTATATTGGCATTAGCAGATATAAGGCTTCTCAAGGGAAGCCTTTACTCTGACCTTTCCCTCCCACCCCTAGGTATGAGCTTTATGTTGTTTCCAGGATTGTCCATTATCTGAGGAACAAATCAGGGAGGTCGGCTTTTTGCTCATTCCCATCCAACCCTTAACAGCTCCCAGAATTCCCCAGCCTTGGTCCTGAATCCAGTACTGTTGTGTTTCACAAGATTTTTTGTTCTTATGCACATGACTGCACAGTTGTAAGCACGGTATGCAAACGCCCATGTGTTGTATGGTTGCTACTGGTTAGTGAATCATCAAATCTTTGGGGGAGCTGTAGGGTGTGCACTTACCAGCTGGTGGTGACAGTATGTCATGAGGGAGTGGGAACATTGAATGTTCAAGATACAAGACTGCTGTCCTAAGCTGTTTATTCACTTCCCAAATGTATGAAAGGGAGCTAATATTCATGACCCAGTTGCCCATAGACAATATTAATATAGTTAGGCAAAATAAAGAGAACAACTATGTATTTTGTGGTCTGTTTGGATGACCACAGGTTGAGCAATTCTTCTTCATAAATCCTTGCATATGAGGGGTGAATTTGCATAAGAAAGGCATCGTTGATGACAAGTAGAGATGACGCTGCTATTTAAGGAAGTTACTTGTTAAATGTAAGTGTTAATATTTTGACTTTTTAGAGTTTCAGGGCCTTGTCATATGGGATGCGAAGTTTTGAAAACTCATAAGGATTATCTTTATTTTGACTGCTAACATCTCTTAGTTCCCAGATTTCCAAGTGGGTTTATAGAAGATAACAAGGGTCCTTCTGCACCCGAGTGCACTGCTATCTTGATCTAATCCTTTATATTTAAATATAATCTTAGATTCAACCAGTTGAAGCAACAACAGCCAGAGAGCCTTACAAATCAATTAAAGAATTGATCCAAGCAAAATCTTTGCTTTATTTATTACTTCAATGAGTATTTATTGTGTTTTATTCCTCAGACATTGATTAGAACAAAACAAATCCCCTGGCTGAGAGGATCTTTATTTTTCCTATCAAAGTCAGATAACAACTCAGACACTAAGTTAATACATCGCTCAAGCGATCACATGATCTGTGAAATAAATAAATAGAAGGGAAGAAAGGGAAGGAAAGAGAAGAAGGGAAGGAAGAGAGGGAGGAAAGAAGGAAGGAAGGAGTAACAGAGGAAGGGAGGGGGGAAGAAGAGAGAAGAGAAAAGAAAAGAGAGGGAAAAAGGAAAAGTAAATATCAAGTAGGTTGAAGGTGGCAGATAGAAGATAAAGTCTGCAATTAGCCCAGAGAATGCTGGGAGATTTGCCCCTTTCATCTGGTGCATTATTATGGGACTAGCACCCATCTGATTCAGTAGGTACTTTACTCCAAAATTAATTGAAAAGAAATTATCCACCAGATGGTTTGAATAATCCCAGTTTTCAGGTGATCCCAAACCTGCTAAGACACCTGCTCCTGTGAAAACCTTTATTCATTTAACATTCCAGCCAACTAACTTGTGATATACTGTTTTCAATCTGATCACTAATTTCACAGATTCAGGATGTAATCAAAGGTATTGGTATTTCAAAGACAATCTCCCCGTGTTCTTTTACAAATTACAGGGAAAAAAGGACCCCGGCACGGCCTTTTGTTGCAATAGATTTTGTTTAAAAGAATATATTGCTTACCATATTATGAATTTAGGAGATTAAATGTTGAGAGCAACATGAAGATCTTAGAGTGAATCAAGGACAAACAAAGAAACAACAACACAGAAATAGGCAGAAGGTATGTCTTTAAGTGACAACTTTGATCATAGAAACTTACTTTGCTCCAAACCCCCAAATTACTTTACCAGGAAAGGAGTCTCCAGATGCTATGGGATGACAGGTCCTACGTCTGACTTCACTCTTGAATTGCATGCTGCATCTGAATACCAGCAACATTTGCAGAGTGATGTAATGGTGCTTTCCCAACACGGGAAGGTTAAAGTATAGAAAAGAGCCATGTATGGTCAGATGTAACCCTAGCTCTTGGCAGACAATGGTTCAAGGATGAGAAGATGAAGGGCATCTTCAGCTCTTGGGTTTGAGATCAGCCTGGGCTCCACAAGAACCTGTCTCAATAAACAACCCCCCAAGACGAAAGTCAGCCGATCTCTCAAATAAACAAATAAAAAGTATGGAAACTGTGCTTAACCTAACTGCGAACTTTTCTTTAAAGCGCTAGTTAGGCTAAAACAACTGTCCTAGTTTTGAGGTGCGCGTGATTAGTGACCAACAGTGGCTACTGAATGTTGATGAAAAAGTAGATCGAATCCCGAGGCTCTCCTACTTTAGTTGATCTTGCCATCCCCACAAAAATAGTTACCACATGAAAGATGCAAGAACTAGAGAGTTATTTCCACACTAAACATGTGGCTCAGACGTCTCACAAGCCTCATCACGACTTCTCAAATCTACATCTGTGGGGTTTTGCATCTCTCACTTGGATAAGAAGTCAATAGCTAGCTGTGTACGTTGTTAATGTTCCTTGACATTTGCGTTTCACAAATTATCCTGATGTCAAGAAATAGTTGGTCCAATCTTAAACTGCTTCCATCAGAGCATCATTAGCCACAGCTCCTGTGCAAATGATGCTGGGTGACGTGACTTTCTTGGAAAGGGAGAGACATAGGGCATGCTGTAGCTCCTTGTTCAGGGAGGAGAGAGCACGGTTAGTAAGGTCATCCCTTTTGTATTAATCCCATGACAAATGAAAAGAACGCAAGCAAGACGGAGCCAGTCCTCTCTAATTTTAGGTGCACGGTTGAACTGATGGTTTTGTAAATTCAAATTAGAAATTTCAACTTAGTGCGTATTAGGTCAATAGTAGTAAAATCAGATTTTCGTGAATGAACGAATATGCCACTAATATACAGAAAATAAATAATTTTCTCAAAAATAATCCTTCAATTCCAAAGAATGTATATTATTCAAAGGAAAAAACTTTTGTAAGACATAGAATAGAACCCTAGAAACCTGGTAGAGTTGGTCGCTCCAGGTAGAAGGTATTTTGGAAATTTACAAGGCCCACTTTAAGCCAGTGGTAGAGAAAGAGGCCATGACAGCGTTAAGGGTCTCAGCTAGACACACTGTGATGAGCAGGGCGATCCTGCATGGTGCAATGTATTCCTTTATATTTCCTCCTGGTTTGGAATTGACCCAAAAGTTCCATATAGTGGAAATAACTGTATTCATCTGTGCACAGAGTTTATTAAGCATTTCTGCTTGAAATGCACACAATTCTTACACAGACAGAGTTTTCTGGAAATGTATCATGGTAAAAAGCTACAGCAGGTTTTACTTCATTTAATTAGATATTTCATCAGGTGTCCTTTATCACTTTTGGATATTATGCCTCCCACAGCAATGCTGGTTGAGACATTTAAATCATTATTATTATTATTATTATTATTATTATTATTATTATTATTATTATTATTATTATTATTGCTGCCACCACCACCACCACCACCACCACCACTACTACTATTACTCTTTACTGTCTCAGTCAAGGACAGTTGAGTCTCCCTGAAAGAGTCGTCCAGACATGAAGTGACATGAAATCCAGCGGCATTCATAAGGCACATAAGCAGGTTTGGTTCATATTCTTATTTAAGCTATGAGTTGTAATGGTTATGGATTCTGAAGACTATGGGTTAGATGTACCTACTTATTCTATGTACAGTAATAGCCATGTATTATGAAGACTAGGCATTGGATGTACTAACTTTCTCTCTTATTTTCCAAGGGTCCATACTGTCATGAGAGCTCTAATGCTCAAACCAGTCTGTTTTTTGTTACTGTCTATTTCAATTGCCCTCCATCCCCATCATGTTGCAGTAATAAAGCAGTACGGCTGGTTCCTGCCTGTACTGCTTTGTGCTTCTCTCCAGGGCTCTCTCTGACCTGGGTGGTTGCTCTCCCACTAGTTCTGGCTCCCAGGGGCCATAGGAACTAGCGATAAGTTAGCTCAGCAGCTCCATGCTGGCACCCACGGTACTCTCTAACCTGGGTGGTCCACGAGCCACTCCAGCGTGGCACCTTGCAACGGTGCTTTGCTTTCTCACAGTTCCCTTGGCGGGTTGTTACCACACGAGGCACACACATCTCAATTCTGTGACGGGCTTGCTGTGTCCCACTTCCACATCTTCTCTTGAACTCAATTAAGTTGCCAGATGACGGAACACACCACACAATAACCTGTGATCCAATGGATAAGATACAATTTGCCCATCTAGACAGCACAAAGTTCTGTACACACCCATCCCTTAAAAATGTCATAACAACCTGTGTCTATGCACAGAGAAGAATCTTAACATCTGCCGCCATGTTCTCCCAGCTCCCTCTCATCTGCTTCTCCCTCTCCTAAAACCTCTGTTCCTGCCTCCCTTCCTTCCCATCCAGTGACAGGCCGTGTTTTATCTTGTCTGCCTTCACCTGCATAATGACATCAACCTACACCATCACCCACCAAAGATTAGAGAACTCAGTTCCTGAGTCAGACTTGAGCCTCACTATGTACTTTGATACACGGTGCTGAGTCGAAGTAGATTGACTTTTACGTGACTCTGCGACGTTATTCTACCAAATAACTTAATATGGGGCATGGGTCCATGAGAACACTGCACTTCTCTGGTTTGGATGCGAGAGGTTCTTTGCATAAATCAGGGAAGTTTCCTATTTTCTCTTATATAAACAAATCAGCACTCAGGATAATTTATTTGGGATTATGATAATCATATAATTTTCTGCTCTTTCTCTTCGCTATGCTTCTACTAGAGAATGGCACCTGAAATACTTTTTAATTAGAAAAAATGTTTGAGTGAATATGTTAGAATACAGGAGTCAGACTCAAATGCAAAAGCAAATAATTAAATTTTAGGTCCTTGTTCTAAGAACGTCTTCCCAGATTTCTTTGGTTCGTTGTGGAGGAAATGAAACTGATGCAAAGAAGTAAACACACATGGCTAATACGAAATAAAGGCCAGTGTGGGTTACAAGAAAGACAGGGCATCACTCCACGCATAGTAGGCTGCTCTGTGTTCCTGAGCACTCAGGTCATAACTGTAAGTTACTACAATAACGCCAGCAACTGTTCTGTTGGACCAGACAGTTTTCCGTTGCTGTGACAAAACACCCCAAAAATAGCTTAGGGGGCGAAGATTCCATTTAGTTTAAGTGTGTGAGAAGTTCAGTCCAGGGTCACCTCACTCCCGTGTTGCCAGGCTGTGATGAGGCCAATCGTCATGGCAGAGGCAAGTTCATCGGCTCATGGAAGACAGAGGGGAATGGCAGGAGAGAAGTCAGGAATAAGATACACTCTCAACGTCTAAACCCAAAGATGGAGGTTGGCTCTTACATTCTGCCATTTTCAAATTCAGCGATGGGTTCATCAGTAAATAATTCATTGTTTTATGCCAGAGGCCTCATGTTCCAATCACTCCACAAATGCCTCCTCTCACTTTTTAAATTTCATATGTATATACTCATTTATGCCATTGTATATGCCATATGTCCATCTGTCCATCCTCCAGCCTCTCGTGTGTAACCTCTCCCTTCTTTATCAAATTGTGGACTCTTTTTCTTTAATTACATATAATTTATATATTTAGTCGATAGTATATATTAAACAGATAAATATTTATTTAAAGAAAGAGTCCAATATTTGGTAAGAAAGTGAGATACCTATAAGTATAATTATGTATATAATTTTTGCATATATACTTATATATCATTGTACAAATATATAAATGACCTTCTGAGTCTATGTAGTATCATTGATATGTATATGGTTTTAGGCCTGAGTCCTTGATATTGGATAACCAATTAGCGGTCTCATCGCTAGCAGACTCATTCTCCCTCTCTCAGCAGTCAGAAATCATTTGTAGCTCTTCATCGAGAAGTGAGACCTTGTGAGATATTTTTCCATCCATGGTGTCATGTCAACTGGTGATATCAGTACTCAGGTCTCTTTTAGGCAGCCATACTATTGAGATTCCGTGGGTACAGCTTCTCTGTCATATATAGAAGATACAGTCCCACAACAGACACCCTGGTTACCTTGTTCTTACACCCAGAATCTCACTGTTGAACATTACGTTGGGGATCAAGTCTGCAGACCATTAGACTCTGGGGTGGGGGTTGCCCTGTATGGAAAGCATGACCCTATCAGTTGCATTTCATAAGACTTCAGGTTTAGAGTCTCCATTATTTCTGGATCAGTCTCCACACGGAAAAAGCAATCGTCTTTCAAAGCCCAGACACTGTGACAAATGAAGTTCCTTAATTTCTCAAAAGTGTGTGACTACTTCCGGTAACTAATCTCTGAGACTGCCCTCAAATATGTTTTCTTTTATCAACCCGTGGGACTCAGGACCATAGCTGTCATTTCACCCTGATAAAATGTGGATGGTGCTGTTGGAGCAGTCTCAAAGCTGTGACCTGGCCCGGCATGGAGCTCCAGGATAAAGTTAGCTTTATTCTCCCTAAATGCAACGGAGGCAGAGGTTTTCAATCCCTGATCATTACCCCCCAGAATCATTCCTGAGCCAATTCAGAGCAGTTGCCTCACTGAATATCACTCTAAATCGTGGATATAAAAAAAATAGTTTGGAGGAGAAAAATGTCTAAACGGCAGCAAGATGTAAGTTTCAAGAGATGTTAAAAGAAAATTTAATCAGCGCTCAACGCAGTGAACACCACCTTGGCATTAGGTACCATGGATTTCCATCTAACCTCCCAACTTCCGAGGCTTTATTATTAAACACTTTCACAGCAGCACGATTGCTAGGACATTAGACTGCTTGCTTACAGTTATATCCGACTTAGTAAACTTAAAGGGACAGGACCAAGGCTGGCAAAGCTGAAATTAGATCTATGGGCTTTGTCTGGAAGCTTGGATGTGCACAGTAAGATATCTGATGCATTTTGCCTGCCGGCTTTGTTCTCTCAAGCTGGGGGTGGCGGGGGCGGTGGATTGACACTTAGGAGAATCTCTTTCAACCTGCAGTCTGCTCCTGACTCTGACTGCAAGGCAGGGCAGCCTGGGCCTGGAACACAGCTAGGATCCAGATTTTGTTGTTCAAGGGTGGCTGTTTCAAACTTGGAGTTTTACCCATGCAATCCAGGACAAATTGTGCAAAATCAGAAGAATTACTTAACTGTTGGGTAGGACAGGGGCCATAATATGAAGAGCTCAGGACACAGTGAGACTCTGGAGCCCTGTGCCTACACCAAGGATGTCAAAGCTGGATTAACATGAGGTGAACTCACGAAGGACATTTTCAAGAGCTGTCCCCCACCTCTGTGACTGAGAAATAGACTGAGCAGTCAACCTCTAAGCTGCTCCAACTTTTGCAGTTCCTCTTCTAGAAAAATACACTAACACTGCAATGGCAGGAAACAAGTCAGTGTGCGCTACTAGATGAACCAATGGTCTTAACTAACATGTGAGCTGCCCACTTTCTCTCACTGAATTGTCCCCATATGTGAATCATGGGACAAAGACCTAGAATATAGGGGCATCGAGTACTTTTTGAACTATCAGGCTATAACTGGGAAGGCTTGAATGACTTTGAAATTATGTTCAAAGTCATTCAATCACTATCATCTTTGAAGTCTTGAAGAATGGAATGTTAACACATGGAGAGCTCCTAAGCTTTTAGATTAACTAATAAAACTATCTCATATAATTTTGAAATGCCTGTTTTGGAAAAGGAGATCCCTTATTCTTCTTTAGATGTGTTTTTAAGACCCGTCCTCCAACAAAGAAATCTATAAACCTAGACGTACAGCCATGTATCCCTCTCTGAACCTAGCACTGTGGAAGGGGAGGAATAAAGACAACACATTTGAAAACAGCCTAAGATAGATATGCCCAAACCCACACAAAGACAAATTTTAGATTTTATTTGTGCCCAGGAACCTAAACATAATGTTTTTGAACATATTTTTATCCCCTTTATAATCTTTCAATTTTTTATAGACTACAAATTATCAAAGTTGAAACTTATTTATATATTGCATATTTATTGTTAATTATATATATTATATAACTACATAGAATGTCTACTTCATACACAAATACAATGATACAATATCCCTTGAAGACTTTTTAATTTCTCATACAACGCTAAAGTTTGAGAAGAGAAATGTAACATTGGAAGCAAGTATTTATCTCTTGTCCTAATTTCTTTCTAATTATATTCATTGTAAGCCCCATTCTGAGCTGCAAATTCCTACTAATCTCTTTTTTCTACACTGAAACATTTGTTGCAATGGTGAAGACTACAATGTGTGTTAACGCTCCTTTCAGTTAAAAGGAATTGCGTGTACCCATTGGTTAAAAAAAATTATATATGATCCTCAGCTACACACATGAACATGCACACACATTTACACCCACATATTTAAATAACTATAAAAATATCCATGGCACAGAACCTCACTGAGAGTACCTTGTGAGGAAGCACACATTGTCTATGTAAAAAGTAATTGATGGCAGGTATGCTAGACTCTGCTATTCCAGTTTAATAGAATATCATTAGGAATCATTTCACTGACTTTTTCCCCCAGTCATCTTTGGTTCTATGATAGGTCTCTGGGCTACCCAGCCTCCTGTTGCTGGTCCTCTGGGCACTGTCAGAGATCCACAACCAAATATTAGGCAGAGCTCTAGGAATCCTAAGAAAGAGAGGGAGGAAGGACTGTAGGAGCCAGAGGGGTCAAGGACTCCATAAGAACAAGGCCCACAGAATCAACTAACCAGGGCTCATATGGGCTCACAGAGACTGAGGCAACAGTCAGGGAGCCTCTATGGGTCTGACCTAGGTCTTCTGTGAGTATGTTATGGTTATATAAATTGGTGTTCTTGTGGGACTCTGTACAGTGGGGGCCAGTACTGTCTCTGACTCTCTTGCCTGCTTTTGGGACCCTTTTCCTCCTACTGGGTTGCCTTGTCCAGCCATGGTTGTTTGGGATCCCTGGGAACACTGCTCCTTTCTGGAGGGAAACATAAGACTCTAGACAGAAGAATAAACAAAAAGTTTAAAAATTAATTAAAGTTCATTGTAAAGTGCCCATTTAGATAACAGGATTCTGGAATATGGGGATTGGGGACATTGGATTGATACTGGAGAAGTAGCAAAAGTTTTATTACTTGTTTAGAATCCAGACTCAAGCCTTATTTTTTGGAAGGGGAGGGGATCAAAGAAGAAATTTATTTATTTGTGGACTTTTTTATTGGTTATTTTGTTTATTTACATTTCAAATGTTATCTCCACTTCCTGGTTTCCCTTCCTCACAACCCCATCCCATTCCCCCTCCGACCCTCCCCCAGCTTCTAGAGAGAGCTCACTCACCCACCCACCCATTCCTGCCTCACTGCCTTAACATTCCCCTATGTTGGGGCATTGAGCCTCCACAGGACTAAGGGCCCCCTCTCCCATTGAAGCCAGATAAGGCAATCCTCTCCCACAAAAGCAGCTAGATCCATGGGTCCTTCCATGTGTATTTGGTTGATGGTTTAGTTCCTGGGAGCTCTGGGAGAGGCAGGGTCTGGTTGTATACCCAACTCTTAAAAGATGATTAACCAGACAGCCATTCGTGGGCAGAAACCATGTAAATGCAGCTGAGACAGCGTAACAATGTGTACAGATACAGACGTAAATGTAAAAACCTGTCACAGTTTTGGGACTGGAAATTCCTGAGGCCTAGAAGCCTGAGGATGTGGCTAAAGTCAATCTTCTTCAAATGGCAAAATGGAGGTTATTTTCTCCTATTAATTAGCCTGAACTTTAATTTGAATACTTAAGGGAACCTCTAATGGATAATTTAATGTATTTCCTAATGACTATAAAAAGGCAGTACATACTTACATTAAATACTTGGAAGTCAAACCAAGTAATACTACTTCTGAATTTAAACAGTGAATTGGCCCCAGCAGAAAGGAAAAGTAGAAACATCCAGAAGAATTAAGATGATCCAGAGCTCAAAAATGTCATTTCTGCTCACAGCCAGCTGGGGCGTTCTCAAACTTATAGGAAACTGAACTCTATATTGATTACCTATGAAGCCAGAAAGGAATGAAAGGCATTGAAAAAGCTTTAAATGTTCATAAAAGGAAGGACAATAGGAGACCCCATTCTTGCCTTACACTAGAAGAATCTAAGAAGTTAGACAACCTGTCCAGTGTCACGGACCTAGAATGTCTGAGCCAGGATTTTGATGCAAAAATCTTTTCTCAATCAGAAGTTTTTCCCATCAATTTTATAATATTTTGTATTATTCTCTCTATCATATCCTTTTGTTAATAAAAACAACTATATAATTCATTATAAATTCTCAGTATAATGTTGGGAAAATGACAACACCATCTGAGCAACCAAGGATAATCAGCAGCTAGAAATAAGATACATATCCTTGTTTTCAAGAAATTCTTGGTCCAGTTCACAAAACCTGGTTCTAAGATGGTTTTACAATTCTCGGCTGAGAAGGCGATAAGAAAATATTAGAAAGACAAATAACCAAAGGAGTAGGACAGACTGCAGCCCAACAAATCAGTAAATGGGACAACGGTGGCAGTAACAACCTCTAGTCCTGGGTTGCCATCAGATTTGAAAAAAGGTCAGTAAGTTTAACTTCATAGAAGCTTGCCTTCAGAATTCAGAAACAAACTACTGGCTTGTGTCATCTGACTTAAATTTGTCCTTCTAGCTAGTCCCAGCTCAGTGACAGGGTGTTTCCTAACAAGTGTGGGTCCATAGGTTCAATCCCCCAGCACAACAAACAAACAAATTTATTCTGCAAACCATTTCAAAAGTTATATGTTCAGTTTTGGGGCCCACAAAAAATCCTTTAATCGTTTTTATAGTTGTAGACGAAATACACAAGGATTATACTGTTCACACATTGTTCTTCTTGCATTTAATATTCTTTCTGGAGATGCAATTCCACCTCCTTTTCTTCCTGACAATGCCCTTAATCTTCTACAAGGATGTTCACTATAGAAGTAAAAATGTGGGAGAGTTATTTCAAGGGTTAAAAATACTTGCTACTATATAAGAAGACCTGGGTTCAGTTTCCAGCACCCACATGACAGCTTACAACCATCTGTAACTCCAGGACCATGGTAGCAACACCCTCTACTGACCTCACACTCCAGGCACACAAATGACACAGAAACATACATGTAGACAAAATGCCCATACATATAAAATACATGTAAAGGAGTACATTGCTTGCAATACAGAGTGTATGTACACATACATGCATATTAATTTGATACACACATATATGCCAAATATAGTTCTTCAAGTGTTTTAGTTTGAGTCATCTGGAAATATAATTTGTTTTGATGTCAATTTGTTTTCTAGAACAAAGGCAGTATGGACCTGTTAAATTGCACTTGAACCAACCATGCCACAAGATATTCACTAACTCCTGGTTCCACTTTACAGTCTAGAGAATGAAAAGCAATGTCCGGTATGTTTCTTGTCTTCTTCAGAGATCATGTATTCTATCTAGAAAGAAAGCTAAAATGATATGCAATAGATAATTAGTAATCTAACTTTAGATATGATTAAGCATCAGGATACGAAGTGTAGCCAGTAATTATTGCATTCAGGTCTACTCTGGGTACAACTGGAGTAAGACAAATTATTTGGGAAGACTTCAGATTTTCAGCTTGATTTATTGTAAGGGTAATAATGGGGCACAGAGCCTGTGCATCTTAGACAAGCACCTCTGAGCTGAGATTCATTCCAAAATAAGTTGAATAGATATTTCTAGTTCAAAATAAGGGACAGGACATTCAAGTTTTGTTAAGAGGCAGAAATGTTTTTGTCAGCCTTGATGTAAATAGAGAACCTAACTGAGAAATCTGTGTGAATCTGACCATTAAATGAAATATGTTTCAGTTGTATCCTTTAATAACAAATGAGAATGGTAAGATTGGTCCGATCATCTTGGGCTTCCTTAAATATTATTCTGCTTGTGTTGATCTTGAGAAATTGAGAATGATGCCTTTTCCCCAAAGTGTTGTTTCAATGATGCAAGGGAATGATTCTCATCATTCAAGTGAGGGGTTATTCTATAATATACTATTATACAATGTTTTATACTGTAGATCTTTGTATAGCTTAGCTTTGAATATTGTACTATATACAAATAGATAGATGGATAGATAGATAGATGATAGATAGATAGATGATAGATAGATAGATAGATAGATAGATAGATAGATAGGAGCTCCATTCACATTACTGTTGATGCTTTACATACATTTCTTTCAAACAATAGCTAATATTTGGTCCTTGTCACTTAGGAGGCACAGGCAGAAGGATCATGAGGTTCAGAGTACCTTAGTCTATATGGTGTGTTCCAGGCCATTTAGCTGTATAGCAGCCAGAGTCAATAAGAAGGTTGGAATGGGAGCTCATATATAGACAAACACTTAGAAAGACTAGGGGAGAATCCATGTGAGAGATCTGTGCTGAACTGAAGCCCATCATAAGAAGTAAGAAAAACAAAGGCTTGATATTTTCTGAAATTTCAGGGTCGCTGTATTAAAACCCTGACCTTACACATTCTATCACAGTCCAGAAGATGTTTTCATTGTCCTGTACTGTCCTAGTGAACAGTTACAGGCTTAGGTTTTAACATCCAACTGACTCGTTTTGTCACTTTGGCATAAGTAACCATCATTTTAGATGAGGAACATCAGTTAAAAATTGTCCCACAAAACTGGGCCGTGGTAGTGCATTTCCTTGTTGATGGTTGATGTGGGAGGCCCTGATCTTACCTCCCGAGTCCTGCCTTCAGGTCCTGACCTGAGTTCCTTTGATTCCTTTGATAATGGACTGTGATGTCGAAATGCAAGATGAAATAAACTATTTCCTCTCCAGTTACTTTCTTTGTACATGTTGTTTAAGCGCAGAGACAGAACCCCTGAGACAAACACCACCAAGTTGCACTTTTTTATACGTTAAAAATATGCTTCATTATTGTGAGACTTTCCTACCTCTACAAAATATCTTTCTTAGCCAGGCACAATCGGACACACCAGTAATGAGACATCAAAAGAGACAGAAGCAGTAGGATTAGTTCACTACACGGTGAGTTCAAAACCAACCTGGCACACAAAAGACCCTTTCCTAAACAGGGTGGAGAGGGGGTGGGCTACATTCTCACTCTCTTATTCTTAAAGTAAGAAACGGTATATAGGAATGTTAGAAGATAAATAGTAATATGTATAGTTATTTCTCCCTTCATGTAATAGTCCTTCAAGGCATTTGTTTCAAGGCATAGGTTCTGCATGACTTTTTGCCATTGTGTTGTGGGACATGCGATCACATGAGAATGTTTATCAACAGACATTGTGTCGCCAGTATAACAGTTAAAATGTACGCTCCCCTTCTGAATAAGACTCGAGCATTACAACATAGCATCGTTGATTTCCTGCAGTTTTATCAAGAAGTGGCATGATGGCCTTTCCCTTATTATTCCCCACACGTCATTCAGGCTGCAAGTAAACTGTTTACAGACTTCCCTATATCTCTGTTTTCAAGTTGTTGACCTCCTTGGAATAGAATTCCACCTATCTTCTGTCTCCATTGCATCCTCGTCAATCTGTCTTTGAGGGATAACTCAAATTAGCTCTGTCTGGCAAGTCTTTTCCTTATCTCTGTCACTGAAAGAGATCTCTCACTCTTCTGTCCTCATCCCTTATGTTTAACATGAGAGATGATGCTCTCCAAATATCGCCTCCTGAAGGGGAAAAAATTGAAAAAAAATCAGTTGAAAAAAGAAGATGAATGAATAAATGCATATGATTTGTTTCTTACTGATTAATAGGTTAAAGGAGTAGTGTTCACAAATGTTTTATGTGTGTGTGTGTGTGTGTGTGTGTGTGTGTGTGCACTACATGTGTATGTGTTTGTTAGCATGTTAGTGCATTTGTGTGGATCCCAGAGGTTGATAAGAAGTGCTGTCATGGACAGATACAATCCTGTCTTTTGAAATAAGGCCTGTTAAAGAGCCCTGTGCAATAGACAGTCTAGCCGGCAAGGGCAGAGATTCCATTGTTGTTGCCCCTGCTATGCTAGTTTTACAGACATCTGTGACTAAGCTCAACTCTGAGTCCTAGGGATGCAAATTCAGGTTCTCTCGCTGGGTCAACTTAACTGAGCTGGGTCACCAGCCCGTAAAGAAAGCTTCTAACTTTTCCCACACAATTGCATTATGAGACTAATAGTTTATTCAGTATTTAGTGCTTCTTTGTGTGCCCGCCTTTTAAGGAATCATTTGTAGAGTTAATATCTAAAGCAGGAAAATAGTCAAAAATCCACAAGGTTGCCGTGTCCATGGTTCCAAATAAAGGGTACAGCTGTAATCTCAGATTCTAATCTAGGCTTCACGGTGAATCGTTCATTTAAAACTGAAAAAGACGCAGTAACCTGTGAGAATGGCAGGTCTTGAAGCTGACGTTTCATTAATGTCATTATGGCTCTAGGAGTTTGGTTGACCGCTGTTAGGAAAGTTTTCAGCTAAAACAAATTAAATAGCTATTTGGGGTTCTAGGAATTCTCACATGGTGTAAAGATAACAGTGCAATTCTACCAATGGGAGCTCCATTAATTTATCTTTAGCCCATCGAATCCATGTCCTCTCACATTCTTTTTTTTCTTGAAACTCACTCCAAATCTTGACGTGCGGACACCCCTTAGCTGGCATTTTTTATTTTGGTGTCTCGGTTTATCTAATTGGAAGGTAACAATACAAGTGTCCATGCTGCCTGATAATTGGAAGGTTACTAACCTATTATACGTGAAACACGGTAATTCAGGTAAAAGTAGTAATAGTTGCTAACACAGTATTGGTTCTTCATCTAATCTTTTTAAAAAATAATAAGGAACCAAAATGTTTCTAATGTACAACATCCTTGTGACTAATTATGGTAGTCAGTTTTTTTAAGTATGCCTTGAGATATTCATTTCCTAATAACTGGATCAAAGTGACTACAGAAAATATAAAATTTTA
Source organism: Rattus rattus (assembly GCF_011064425.1). NCBI lineage: Eukaryota > Metazoa > Chordata > Mammalia > Rodentia > Muridae > Rattus > Rattus rattus. Next base: position 10,940,956 of record NC_046159.1, read on the forward strand.
AAAATGCTTCTTATTTATCTGATTGTTAGAAAAATACTATCCTAACTTTAGATATATTTTTGTTATGATTTCTCCCTAAATATTTAATTTTGATAGTGTTTGTCAGTAGCATATGATATTGGGAATAGAAAACTGAGGAATAAAAAATTATATATATATATATACATATATATATATGTATACATATATATATGGAGAGAGAGAGAGAGTTTACACTACCTTCTCAATACAGAAATCTGCCTAGATATAATATTTATTGGTAAATATGATGAGCCTACTGTCACACATAAAATCGTATGCAGATGTCTGCTTGGCTATCATGAACACAACACAGATTTCAATGCTTTAGTGATTTTTATAATATTCCATAATTCATATTTTCATAGCTCCAAAGGCTTCCCTCCAGTTGACATATTTTTGTGTGTTTCCAACCATCTTTTTTGACCTTACACAAGTTAGTGAGGCTTACTGTTGTGGTTTTAAAGTGTTTAGCAGAAGAAATTTGTCTGATAAGATGTGACTAGCTCAGTTTTATTTTTCTTATCATTGCCTTTCATGTGAAGATAGACTGGGGGGAGAAAGAATTAGTACAGTTACTTTTGAACCAGTTAGGAAAATAATTAATCAATCAGTTCTTAGAGCATGCTGCAACCCATTCTAGCAACAAAATAATTATCCTGTAAATCTTTCCCTCATAAAGAAAAGCTGGCAAAGCAGGGGAATTTATCCTTTCCCTCACAGACTTAATAAGGACAAAGAATTGACCAAAATAATTTTCAAAAAGGCCTTTGTATAATAGATAACAAGGCCCAATCTTCCAAAGATTATGTTACCACCCTGCCTCATACAATTGGTCCCTGTGTGAGGCAGTAAGCATTTAATGGAGCCTATCTCGTAAGATGTGGAAGACATCCTTTTATCCGATGGATATAGCAGAGACATAAGAGCTGTGAATTCTGCAACCACATGAGACCAGGTCACCACAGAACGAAAGACTCTGTCTTTTAAAAAATTCTTTCTCCAAAAATTTCTTTACTTTTCAGTGACCTATAAAGAATCTCTTGGCAAATTTCACACACACACACACACACACACACACACACACACACACACACACACACACACATACACACACACACACGAGCACAAATACGCACACACATACACACATCACACACACACACATCTATACACACACACACATACACATACACACATACACATACACACACACACAAAGAGAGAGGGAGAGGGAGAGGGGAGAGGGAGAGAGACTTAATTTTTATGAATTTAAAATTAGTTGCTTTCTGTGACTTAATATTGTTCTGTTAAAGCTTTTGTTCATGAATCCTGACTGGGAGTGCACCCCTCGTTGGTTCTCTATGCGTTATTTGCAGTGCATTTCCTTTAAACACTGAAGAGGATTCCTTTGAAAGAAAATTCCATTTAAACTTTCATCTTCTCATTTTTTATGTGAAAATATGAAATAAACTTTCAGGTCAAGTTAAATTCAGTAAGTTATAATGGTGAAATATATAGATAGGCTGCATTTCTAGACAGGACAGTCACTTTCCCAAAGCATTAAAAAACATATCTTTGAGGTATGGAAATTCATGTTTATGAAGGAAAGGAAGGAAGAAAGGAAGGAAGGAAGGAAGGAAGGAAGGAAGGAAACAAATGAAAGAAAAAATGGTAGTCGTGCTGGCTTGCTATAAAACTCATTAGTAGGGTACATGTCTAGGAATGGCAATGATTTGGAATTGTACTACACCACTTAAAAGTAAGAGCATTGAACAAAATACAATCAAATGAAATTTACAGGGAAGGTGACTGTATCTCCCGGAGGACTGAAGAAGTGAGGGGAACTAAAGCAATCATTTGGATTTCGCATAGGACGCCACTGTGGAAGAACAGAGTCTGTTCACCAAAGAGAGCCTGCTCATCACTAGAAGATAAAGTCAAGGAGCTTAGGAGGGGAAAGACCATGTCAGGAAGGGATTGGGGATCCATCCCTGGCGATCTTCGGTTAAGGATAGGATAGTGATTCCATGTGCCCCATGACATAAGCAACATTTACATGTTAGTGCTTTTAAAGGGGTTCGGCCATCGCCCACCTAGAGATTTTAAGACTGACCCAGCAGCTCATTCTCTTAATACTCAAAGAAAAGGACAATTTTGTTTTCTGGTAACAATTCCATGCAAGGGGTACATCGGAGGAATTTAGTTCTGTGGTAGAAGACCTGATGAACTCTTCTGCTGACTTCAGGAAAATAAAGCACGTCTTTCTCAGGCTCCTGGATACCTGTGGCCAACTATGACTTCTTCTATGTCAAAGTTTCCTGAATCAAAAACAAAAATGTGATGATGCTTAGAAAAAATAAAGGAGAGGGTTGAAAGGAAAATTTCTTTTCAAATTCAAAACACAGAAATGATACTGGCAAAAGATGATTTCATTAGGTGTCTAGGAATTAACCTTAGGTTGGGGTGGAAGAGGGGGATGTCTTGGCTTTCAAAGCCTTACATAAAACATTAAATTGATACTAAAACCCTATCGATAAAAACAGTGTTATTCAATAAAACCATTCACTGGACAACTCTGTTTGTCTTTATACATTCACATGTGTGTGTGTGTGTGTTCATGGGTAGTGTGTGTGTGTGTGTGTGTGTGTAGGCCAGAACTCCCAAATATACTGTGTTGCCTAGCCAGTGAGCCACAACATTCTTTAAAAGCTGTTTTCTGTTTCTTCATTGTGAGTTTGCACCACCAATTTTCTTCTGTACCTTGATTTTATTTTCTCTGGATAAAACATGAATAAAAAATTTCAACAAGGCATGGAATATTATTTAATAATTTTTCATTAAAAGTACCATATCCCCCAAATGCTAACACAAGAGCTCGATGTTCTTCCTCCTGTTTTGATCTTAGGAAAAGAAATGTGTTGGTTCTTGAAAGCGGACCAGATTTTATAATATCAGCACGGTTCATTTTAATGAGCACTTTGTTCCTGTTAGCTACAGAAAGTTCCCTCTTAATGCAAATTATTTGGTCTGTACTAACACTAGTAACTTAGCTTGTGTTAGGTACATGTTAGACATGGCTCAAGTTTTGACACCATGTTTCTAGTGATATATGAAAGGTCCTGCAAAGATCCGCATGTTTGAACACTTGATCCCCAGATGGTGGCACTGTTAGGAGGTGGACCATCACTGAAGGAAATGTGTCCCTGGGGGCAGTCTTCTCAGTTGGATGATTTGGCCTCATCTCTTCTCCCACTGCTTCTGGACTGAGCTGGAATATCATGGGGCAGCCTCGTGCTATTTGCTGACATTCCAGCATGCCTTTCTCATCATAATGCTTTCTATCTCAAATGCAACTATAAGGTAAAGCAAACATTTTCTTTTAAGTTGCTTTCTTTGGGGTATATCATCAAAGCCACAGAAACAAAACTACACACACACACACACACACACACACACACACACACACACACACACCCCAATTTAAACAACCTAAGTGAAATTCCAAAGTGTACCACACTGTACTCAGACTCTGATGTTTCCAGTAGGTTAATCTGAATAGCGACTGGGACTTGGTGAGGACTTCCCTGTCAATAGAAACAAGGTCAAGTTAGTTTTCCTTCCTACAGGGCATCTCAGGAGCCCAGGGTAAGGGACTGAGTACCTAGTAGACAGCAGTAGGAAGTGATATTTTGTTTATTAATGTCTCTTTGGTTTTTTTCCATAGTGTTGATGCCTAGAATTAAAAAAGAAGACCTTGATCCAATTTCCCCTTTCCTCCCTCTAGTGGAAAAGAGCTCTGAAAAACGCATAAAGTTAACAAGATGTTGCATAAAATCAAAGTGTGTTCCAGCAGTCCCAAGGTGCTCAATACATTCCATTTGCCTGTGCACTGGAACGGCTCCATAAACTATGTTCCACTTGTAAATATTGAATTTTAATACCAAGGTGCCAACAGTACACAGTGTTTTATATACATCAGACAGCATTCTTGTCCTCTGCAAGCTTAAGTTTCATCAAGCAAAAATTGAAATTATAGATTCTTTCTTATTTTTATGTTCTCACTTTATTAACATGGCGAGAATTTTACTGATTGCCCCTTGTGTTTACTGATGGTACCTTGGATTGACTTTCCTTCATCCCTTGTAGTTACTTGACGGAAAATTTTGAGAAATCTTTATTAGAGTGAAAGGTGACTTCAAGGATGAAAACCATAGTGGTAGGTGATAAATTTTAAGTGATGGTTTTGGTTATGAAATTATCTGTGTTATTATAGATAAATGATGTAAGGTACAGGCAAAGAGAGCTTATCCCTATGCTCAACCCTCAAAACTCAGTGTCAGTGAAATTTTTCTTGGATTATTAAAAAAATATATATCATTATTTAGTTACATACTGAAATATTTTGAGGGAGATGGAATGAATCAAATGAGATGCAGATGTACCTGAAAGTTAATTTCAATCTATCAATAAGTTACTACATTGTTCTCAATATGATACTGCAGAAGCAGGTTTCTAGCAGTGCTTAGGACGTCTTAAGAAGAATGAACAGTGTGGGCAATCTAACGTCACAGAACTGAATTTGAACTCGTGGTACTAGTGATAGTGGTATTAGGATTCTTTTGAACATATTTTTATAGATTACTATTTGGTGTTTCTTAACCTTTTCATTAATTATGGAAATAGTATTCATTAATATCTTTATAATAGTCTATTTAGGACTAATTTCTCACCACCCTATCACTTATGTCAATGCTTAAGTTACAATGACTGTTAAAGTCTATTCATCACCTATCGTCTATGCTCCTTTGTTATTTTTCACTTAGTGTCATGTGTCATCATCACTCTTCTACATTTTGTCTAGGTTTTGTTCTCTGGCTTGTGGAATACTAAACTATGACTTAAAAAAATATCCTGGGTCTGTATCATTGCATAGAGCAGGTGAAGGTTAATCAGATTCATCTATCTCAAGTCTTCACCCCTCTTTCTAAAACTGAACTTAGTGTGATGACACAGACAGTGGGAACAAAGGCCACTTCTCACTGCATGCGTCACGTCTCCAGGATACTCGTCTTCCAGGGCCTCCCTGAATGCAGGCGCCATAGCACGTGATCCTTCCTCAGTACGATACAGGGATAAAGGCGGGCAGTTAAGATGAGGTGATGGGAAGTCAAGTTCCATTTTCAAATCTCAATTCTGAGGAAATAAAAGCAAGGATTGAACTAAGGGTCTTCAGACCCAAATGTGGAGATAGCAGAAAGACTGAATGAGGCAAGTAGACGGCGACTGAACATGGCTTTCACAGGTCGGCGGATAGATGAAGAACGCTTGTTCCTTACCACATACACTTTGTCTTCCAAGTCCAGCGCAGATGTCCTTTGATTAAATTCAGTTTCATGAATTTGAAATAATCTGCAATTGTTTCCTGCAGTTAAAAAAAGTTTAACAAAAACAGTGTGGTGTGGTTAATGTTGGTTATCAACGTGAGTGGACTGTGAACCTCAGAGAGGACTTAATGAGGCACTCTTCAGGGCCTGTCTTAGAAGGTGTTTCTGGAATGTTCTGGAATAGAAAGACTCTAACTTGACTAAGGATTGAATACATTGATGTGAAATTTGAATAAAAAAATTTTTTTGGAGATGGGGGAACTTCCTGTAGGATCAGAGGAAGTAGGTCCAGTGAAGCAAATCATTGTCCTAGCAGTTTGGTGTGTTTCTCTGTATGTTTCCTGGTAACTATGATGTGACTATATCTATCATGCTGTACTCACCCCAGCATGACAGGCTGCTACTTTTGAAACAATAAAACAAAAATAAATAGTTCCTTTTTTTTCTTTAGTTGTTTATGTCAAGTATATCACATCAATCATAAAAGTAACACTTTTGTACATCACAAAATGCATGTAAGTATGCTATGATGTTAAATTAGAAAGTCATAGATTCCATCAGGTACTAAAACACTAGAGTACAAAGAATAGATATTTTAAAACATAATAAATGACACAGCAAAGATTCTGTCATAAATGTTACATAGACGTTACAAAGCATTTCAATTAATTTTAGTGATTTCTACCAGAGTAGGCATAAATATCCTCCCTCGTGAGGAAATGGGGTATTTCCTCAAGATTAAATCACTAAGGTATAAAATCAAAAGATGGAAATCTCTTTTGCCTCAACTAAAACTCTGTATAAATTAATGAATGGTAGATATGTTAAGTAAGGTATGCTGATTACAGAACATATTCTGTCATGACTGCATTTGATTCTTGCAAAGAGAAACAAGCATATAAGTGATTTTTAGAAAAGATAATACCATATACCTCAAGAAAATGGCTCTGTTTTTTGTAATAAAAATCTTACAATTTGGCTGTATTGTTGATGTTGATGTCGTTGTTGTTGTTGTTGTTGATGATGGTGATGATGATGGTGGTGGTGGTAGTGATGTTGATGGTGAATGTCTTCACAATCACTAGACATCTCAAAATGACTTCCCCAGAGTCTACTCTTGATTCCAAGGAGAACACCATCTTGGGTCTAAAGTTCTCCAACTCTGAAGCTGACAATTTTCCCCTCATCTATTTAAATCGTCACTGGCATCCACCTAGCCATGCCTTTGTGCTGTCTCTGAAATTCATCATTGATCAGCTGTCCAGTGCTTATACCTGGACTTCATAATCTCTACTTAGACCATCTATGTGTCCTGCGACTTCACTCCCTGGGCTTCCTGTCCCAGCTCGATAATGATAAGGCTAGATGTGTAATAGTTGTTGTCATTGCTGGGCAGGATGAGGGTTCTGAAGTGGAATATGATCCTCTCACACTTCCGGTAGAACTAAATTAAGTAAAATCCATGCGCCGCCCTCTTCCTGCCACTCCTTTGGCCCTCTGTTCTCATCTAACAATTGGGAGACTAGTGTGAAGTTTCACAGACTCACCATACACTCGGCAGTCTGGGGCTTAAACTTGAATTCCCACCACTACCAGTGTTCTTCCTGGTGCTCACAGACAGAGGTGCTACTGCCACTGTTATCCCGGGACTCCTGAGAAGGTCAAGAAACACAACTCGTACAAACATTTCACACAAAATGTTTAGAAATAGGTACTTGTAGGCTCCCATGGTAAACTGAGGGGTGCAGTATCCACACATACTTTCCTGGATGCTTTCTGGTTTAATTTATGTGTACACTGACGGTTCAGTTGCTTTCTGGATGCCGTCAGATGGGTCACAGTGCTCCAAATACTTCCCACCCTGAAGGGCAGAGCCCCCGAAAGCATGAGCTCAGATAAAACCTCCTTCCATTGTGTTGGTCCTGCTGGGTATTCCATCTCTGAAATGGAGAAAGGACCCAGCGCGGTTGCTGTGAATGAAGAGGGCCTTGAAGACTGTATTATGTGACTCAGCCTATAACCCAGGCAGGCACAGGTATAGAACTCAAACTCGTATTTCACCTTAACTAAATTCATTCTTCTTTCTACTGTACCAGTCTACCTTTTCAACAGTATCTTCAACGCACCGCCTACATCAGGCACCGGGGATATAAACGTGCAGTGTGTGTTCAAAAAGAACAAATCTGTATGGTGGAGACATAAGGATGGGGATAGTTATTCCCAGAGGTGGGGAAGTGCGGGGATGTTAAGAGTGAGTCGCTGTGTAAAGTTTGCCCTCAATGAGCTCCCTGTCTGTAAAGCTCTATTCTGTCTATCCAAATACTAATGTATTTGCCCAGCCAATCCCACCTCACCTCCCAGCTCAGGCATCGTAAACCCAATCCATCATTTCTAACCACCTCTCTTCTGCCCTGAACACCCCTGTCACTACTCTACCTCGTGAATTATAGTTAATTTTTTAACAGGTGATATCTCCCGAACACGTGGTACCTCCCAGTAGATCGGGGTAGAAAAACATCTACCTCATTAGCGGTTAAGAATGAGACTCACGCTGAAAGTGTTTTTTCAAGTGTGAAAGAAGTTTTATAAAATGAATTGTGACACGCCAAATTACTTATACATGTAAAGCAAAAGAAAACCACGTTCGTACTCAAATTAAACCATGGCTTTACGGTTTATATATGAACATGTGAAGCTTCACTCTCTTTAAAGTTTCTCCAAAGATAGGCTTATGTTTTCTGTAGGTACCAGACTTTGACCTCGAATAAGTCAGGTCCTGTTCAATGGCACAATTAAGTCACATGTGCTTTCTAATACTGTAGACATTCAAATTCAATTTTATTTATTTTACTTTAATTGAGCAATGTATGTGTAAGAGAGTTGGTGCTTATATGTATGTGATTGACAGGGGTGCTTCTTTTCTCCAACTGTGGGTTCTTGCCAACCCCTCGTAATTTCTTTTAAACTCACTTATCACAGAGACCCGAAGATGAACATATTCACGCAAATGTTAACTCTGTATTTAAAAGATAAAATAGGAAGAACCTGAAAAGATTACATTTCAAATCATTATCCACTGTCTCTCTCTCTCTCTCTCTCTCTCTCTCTCTCTCTCTGTGTGTGTGTGTGTGTGTGTGTGTGTGTGTGTGTGTGTGTGTGTGTGTGTGTGTGCGTAGGCATGCTTGTACATAATCACATGCATATGCATGCTTGCTCCATTATTAATTATTCACAAATAATGATTTATTACTGGTAGCTTGCATATAAAAGACTGAATTTGGAATGGTCACCCATGATTTTTTTTTTTTGGTCTTGACATTAATGCTACCATCTTCTCAATTCTGCCTCTTTCTGATAACATACTAAATTTGACCAGATTTCAGGCAATGTTTCCATGTGTCTTGATCTTACCAAAGTAGTCAACTGCAAAGAGACCAGTTTTTTATAGAATAGATTAGAGAGAGAGAGAGAGAGAGAGAGAGAGAGAGAGAGAGAGAGAGAGAGAGAGAGAGAGAGAGATGGATGGACGGACGGATGGATAGATGAATGGATGGATTAGATAGATGATGGATAGATGGATGGATGAATGGATGGGTAGACAAACAGATAGATTAGAGATAGACAATAGAAAGATAGATAAATGATTGATTTATTGATAGATATAGATAGATGATAGAATTTCTTGTTTTGCTTGTGTTTACAGAAAATTATGAATTATGATCGACTGTATGCTTTTACACAAAATACAATTAAAATATTTACTTAAGAGCATTAGGAATTTATCTATCTATCTATCTATCTATCTATCTATCTCTCCCTTCTTCCCTCTGCCTCTCTCTCCCTCCTCTTTCTTCCATAGAACTATGCATGTAGAGATGACTTGACTTTAAAAAATTAAATAACAAATAATAAAATAACTTGGCAATCAAGTTCTTATCTGATACTGATTACCTTCATGTAAATCCATAACAATTAGCATAATGCTTTTGTGTCTTTGAGAGCCTTTATCTGTGATAGGGATGTTCTCTCTGTGATGAAGACATTAGTGTTCTAAGACAGATACCTCAAATAGGACTTCGAGCTTATGAAGTCATGATTAAACCCCTCTTTAAAGGGTTCTGTTGTTGCTCTGAAAGACACAGCAGTCAGATTCCCGTTTTAAGTTGATGCTCAGCTCTCCCTTTGTTAACTCAGCTGGTTCTGGAAGATGGTTCCCTCACCCTCACGTGGTACTGTGGACTCCTCTGTGGAGTGTGTGCAGCTTCATTTCACAGACTAAAAATCTCAGACTGTTGTGAATGTTGCTTTGTCCACAGAGGAACTGTGCCTCTTTACAAACACATATTACTTGCTTTTGTTGGATGGTAGAACTGATATTCTTTCTGGTTTAGGGTTGGAAAATCCAGTATGTGCACCATTTGTGTGTCTGGAGAGATTCCTCTTGGTGTGAGGTGGGAGAGTTCAGCATGTACATCGTGGCCTTTACAGTATGTCTGCTCCAGGGCATTTCCTCCCTGTAATGGGTCTGCATATCACCAACAATGTTTGCCTCAAGATAATTTCCATTAATGCAAAAAAACCTGTCAAAAATAGTTTTCTTACATCTGTATGTTGCTCAAAGAGAAAGGTTATAAATGGGAACATATCCAGTATCTATGCTCTGTAATGCATAACCTAAAAATAGAAGCATTCCCCAAATCCAGTACTTTCCCACTAGCCTTCTCATGACCACGATGACACCTGCTATTTCATGTACTGGTGACTTTTCCTGAGTATTGTTGATGACATCTAGAAGTTATTGGTGAGGTGAGAGTAAGAAATGAATGTGTGGGGCCATGTGAAGATTGCATCTAGAAATAACCAACAAGCCATGCCTTCCAACTCCACAGAAACAGCACATGACTTACTGTAGCTGTTCCGGGAACCAGCTGAGTGCACTTAACTGTTAAACAATTATGTGCTGTTAAGTCTGTAGCTGAGGTGCTCCTGTGAGCTTTTATTGATTTGTATAATGCAATATGTTTGATATCCAAGTTTATGTGTGTAGGTGCGTGCATTTGTGTGTGCATGATACTTATACATATGTGATATTTGTATGTATGTATGTGTTTTGTGGGTATGTATTTGTGTGTGTGTGTGTGCATTTGTATCTGTTTATGGGCATATGCATAGGTATTTCTATGTATTTGTGTGAGGAGATATATATATATACATATATATTATGCATATTTATGTATGTGTGTTATATATCTGTGTATGTGTCATAATATCAGTCTTTCCTATAATAAATATACTGTGTAAAGAATGAAAGTCACAGCTAACTTAAAACTTTCATATTGGGCAAAGTTTTAATGGAGGCCTACTTTTTGATACATAATTTTCAAGAGCCTAAAAAAATCATATTTTAATAAGTCTTGGAAACTCCAAACAAAGCTTAATTTTATGTCAATGTTGTTGAAGTGGATTTTCATAATCTCTGGGACAAACACTCAGGGTAAGGTAGATACGTAATTTTAAACTGTATTTACTTCTGTCAAAGACCCTACATATTAATTTAAGAAAGTACAACGTATAACTAGAACTAATATGAAATAGTAGCCATCCTGATAGGTGAAACCTTTTGATAAATCAGTGATCAAATATAAATCCAATCAGCAAGAAACTGTTTTGTGACCATTCTATAACAGACTTGGTTTCTGATATACCAGAGGAGCGTGCATGTGTGAGTGTGTGTGTGTGTGTGTGTGTGTGTGTGTGTGTGTGTGTGTGTGTGTGGTCTAATCAATCTCAGAAGATCCCCAAATTGAACTGTGGTGACATTCCTTTGGAAATATACGCTTCCTGCTTTTGAAAATAAAACCAGTGCAGAAAGAGCATCAATAAGAATGGGAATTATTTGGTCTAGAAAACAAGCAATATAGGCAAAAATGTCATGTCACTGTCATTTAATACACTAGCATATAAGACAAAGGAAGAAGTAAAATAGCATCTTCCAGTACCTTGGCTCCCTCCACATTGATGTCCAGCTTTGTTGGACTTGGGTCTGTTGCATCCATTTGTCCTAAGACAAAGGATCCTAAGACAGGAGGTGGTCCAGGACTCACTCTGATAGAGTGGTCGAAACTTAGGAGAGCATTCAGATGCTCAGCCCTAAACTAGACATCACTTTGAGGCCCAGGGGACGCCACTAAAGAGGAAGCAGAGAGCTTCTAGGGTTAGAGATGGCTATTGTAACATGCTGCCTTCCGGGTACAACCCACTGTGGCAGCAGGAACACTCAGCAGCTCTGGCCACCCGCGCAAGACCTCGGGATGAAAACCAACGCCTTAAAGTCTTTCTTTTTGGTTTCCTTTATTTTGTCGTTTGGTTCTAAACATAAGCAGAAGGTCTTGGATGCATGGACAGCTACATCTGACCATCAATACCTCAGACACTTATTCCCAACAAAGCTGTACCAAACAAAGAACCCTGTCGCTGTATCCCATGGCATCACACCAACAGTAATTAGCAGGGACAATAAAAATAGCACCCTTTCAGAAGACTGCTCTCTAATTAAAAGTCTTAGGATAACAGGAAAATTAGAAATTCTTCACCCTCTATGATTTCAGCATTTTTGAAACTTTGTTTTTAGGGCAACTATGGCCAAAAATGTGAAAAGTAAAGATAACAGATAATAGGTATTGATTTTTTAATAGATACCACAGAGTATTATTAAGAAACATGAGCAAGTCTTATACTTTAAAAGAAAGAGTTTTACAAACTATAACTACTAAGCTCATTTGTAGAGAAGGGGGGCTGAGATTTATGGAAATTAATTCCCCCAAATCATACAAGCATGAAATGGTACAGTTGGAATTGATGCTCCTAGGGTCTAATGTGATGGCCTACACTTTCACCTGCTGTAATTTCCACAAAATGGGTTTACCATATAAGTGAGTTGAATACTTATCTACCAAATATACCAAATGTAATTTTACCAATTGCATTTTGACAATCAAAATATGAGAATATAATATATATATATATATATATATATATATATATATATATCATTTCTAATGACACATTTTCCCTGAAGCTCTACTGGTAAAAGCTCGGGAAATGAAAGCATATTGGCCTTTTTTCTGTTTATGGATATGTGAAGTACTCTTGGTTATCATTATCAATGATCCACTGTCTTTGGAGTATGTTGGTTTGTTATAAGAGCCCGCCTCCCGGTTCTGGTTCTTAAGGTTTCATTTCATTGTCTGTGGTCACTGAGTGTAACTTGGCATCAGTCAGCCTCATCGTTTTTGATTTGTGTGTAATCATTCTATGTGAATGTGTCTGCCCTGAGAGTGGAAATTTCACCCCCTTTAAACTCTAATTATTATGTCTGTAACTTCTGCGTGGAGGTACCAGTCAGTTCTCTTACTATCGCAGGTTCCTCTAGCCTGTAAAAGAGTTCAAGATTCCAAACTAGTACTTCCAAAAACGAAGTATGGAACACAACTGGCTACACTTTGTCATAACTTCCCTTAGGTCTCTTTTTGAACACTAGAAAAATTTTATTTTCGTAAGATTTAAAACCTAGCAATGTTGTTACTTTAGAAGAAGGTGATTTCTTTTATACCCAACCCCACAGCTTTTTATATATGATAGCTACTACATTATTTTCTTAAGGCAAAAAGAAAGGAAGACTTATTAGTTGATGGTTCACAAATTGTGTTGTACAACGAGGGTCAGAAATATTCCTCAGTTTTTAGGAAAAACGTAAAAGAAGCTGTTTGTCGATCCTCTAGAACATAAGAAAGTTACAATATACTTATCTATTTAGCTTGTATGCTGTAGCAGAGTAATTGCCCTTTATTTTTTGTTTATAGATGTTTTTCTATTTTAAAATAAAAAAAATGTGTCACGTAAACTTAGGGGGGAAAAGGAATTGCCACAGGTGTGTGGTCAAGCAGAGGCGCCTTGAAAGTATTTTAACTATAACTAGTTTGGCAGCTTTTTTAACTAAAGGATCCAAGAGTAATGAACATTTCCTGTCTATACTATGCTAATATTCATTCATGTGGTAAATATACACTGAACATTTGATGGACGACATCTACTTTTCTAGGCAGTTGAGATGTCTAAATGAGCCATTCAGATTTCCTAGCCTTTTGGAGTTATACACACACACACACACACACACACACATATATATATATATGTATGTATGTATGTATGTATATGTATATATACACACACACACACACACACAATCATACAGCATTTAGTAATATAAATGTTGAGAGTGGAAAGTAGACAGAGGGGAAAGACAATGAGAAGGAATCGGGGAGCATGGAGCGTGGTCAAAGGAAACCAGAGAAGGAAGCCCTCGTGGAGAGAAGGACATCTGGGCAGAGACCTGACCAAGCGAAGGAAACGCTTAACCCCAGGGTGAGAGGAATCCAGACAGTTTCTTTGATTTATTTATACTTAGGTGACTACATTAGTCTAAGTCACTTCCACTTGTGTTCCCTTCCTTCTTTCAAAAGAGTTAAAATCAGGAATGTGGCATTGAATATGAATTCTATAGATTCTGAATTCCTTGATGCCAGGAACAATGTCTCACTCAGATTTTCTGTCCCCAAAATAAAGCCAAATGCCTGGCATAGTGAGTGTTCACTGAAAACAGCAAAGAGAAGGGGAGGAAAGAAGGAGAAGAATGTAGAAACACAGACATAATGATCCTGCTTCAAACCCAGGTGTCTTTCATTTATCCTTCTGAAAACCATTATTTTTATATCATTAACATGATAGTTTATCTATTTATAAACTACATATCTGAAAATATCTTGAAAATGCCATCATCCAAACTTGCTAGCTCCTTCTATGCTCTGTTTTCTGCCTATCAGATGAAGAATTGTCAAGATCTGGTCATGTTCCCCATCCCTCAAGTTCTGTAGCTCTGTAGCTGCCTGTCCCCTTGGCTTAGAGAGTGTGACACTCCCTTCCATAGTTTCAGGCCTTTGTCTCCAAAATCTTTTCACTTGTTTGCTTGTTTTTCATAATTAGGTCTTAAGTTGTAGCTCAGGTTGGCTTAAACTTACTATGAGCCCCAGATAGGCCTCGAATTTATGACAATCTTCCTAAGAGTTACAAGTATAGACATGATCCACCATGCCCAGTTTTCTTCATAGTTCTTATCAAAGCCTGAAGGTATCCCATGTCTTCATTCATTTTTATGTATAGATTGTTGATGCTCCTAAATATCATAGAAATATTATGAGAATATGTATACTTTTCTACTAAGTTAAATCATATAGTTTCTATACACTAATGGCCTTAAACAAGGTCAGCATACTCTAGATACATCTAGAAGGACAAACAAAAGAAAGAGGGAAGAAAGGATGGAGAGAGGAAGGGGATGAAGGAGAGACAAAAAGGGGTGGGGGGAAGGAAGGAGGAACAAAAGAGAGACATAGAGGAAGAGAGGGAAGAAAAAGAGAAAAATCGTTAACAATTTATGTTCTGAGAGATACAGTCTTTGTAAATTATATTAAAATTTAAGGCCAATAGTGAAAGTTCAGTGTTTATTTCTCTCCAATAATTGCTATTTATTTCATTATTGATGTAAATCTTTGCCTCAACACACAATTTTTATTTCTTACCCAGTTGAGAGCTTTCACCTTTTCCATTAAAGAATACAGTACGTAACTTCCCTATTGAGTATCTGAATTGTTAGGAAGTAATAAGACAGCTATGTAGATAGAGACACTGCAATGCCATGATGAAGGAGAAAGACTAACCTGAGGGTAGTATATACAGGGTAGATACTATGGCAAAGACAGGTATCTGTGTCTTAAACAGATGGCTCCAGACGAATTGAATATTCTCAGATTTATTCCGTCTGTACTTCAGGCCTTCTGACTATGACTAGTTGCAGTTGACAAAACACACACAAAGTGAAGCCACAGGTGGATGAACTTTTAAAACAATATTTTTAAAATCATTTTTAATGTATTCATATGGCAAAAAACATAGCCATAGATAGTAAAATGTAGTTTTCAAAACAGACACATAGGATTTTCCAGGCTAATAAAAGTACAGAGAAGTTCATCCACTAAGCTACATTGCAAAAGTAAATGTATGGAGTCTATGAATTAACCTTTATCATATGTTTGTATGGGTAAAAAATGTTTTATATAACATATAGAAAATTCAATATTACCCAGGATTCCTGGTGTCCACTGGGCTCCCAGAATATACTCAAATGAAATGCAACAACAGTGGTTAGTGCCCTTTAACCTGTTTTGGGATTTTGAGATGCTAATGAAGGCATCAATAAAATGAAACATTATTTACTAAGTAGCTCTTCTGAGTCAAGTAGTTTCATTCTTATTTTAATCCACAAGACATTATCTTTCTACCTTCGCCATGTTTCTTTCATCCATCATTGTCTTAGTGTCTTTTCTCCTTGCTATGATCGAATATCCCCACAAAAACATCTTAAGGAAGAATGGGTTTAATTAGCTCACAATCTCCTGCTACAATTCATTGCCGTGTGGAAATCAGAGTAGCAGGAGTTTGGGAGAGTTGATCACATCGAATCCCTACAAGAAGCAAAAATCAATCTAGCTTTCTCCATTCCATCTCAAGGATCCCCTGACTAGAGAATGGTCCCACCCATGCTAAGTTGGCCTTACAGACTCAGTGACTACAATTAAGATGATACAGATGGACAGTGCCTGAGGCCTGTCTCCCAGGTGAGTCTAATTTCTATCCTTCTCACAACACCGCAACCACCATCACCTTTGAGTACCTTAGACATTATCAGTTTTGAAAACCAGAGGTTTAGAAAGATGAATGAGAGGACAAAATCCCCTCTAACTAGAAAAAGTACAAATTCAAGAAACCGATAGACGTGTTCTTAAATAGAGCATAGCATCACAGACAGGGGTGTTTGCAGATCTGTTATGAACTTAGTGCCTTTTAGAATGAAGAGATAGATTATGGGCCAGTTAAAGATCTTTTTAATCATATGCTACTCATAAAAGAAATATAATTTTATTAAAAAGTTCACAAATCTAAGTCATATGATATCAAAAGAAAAAAAGAAAATCATGAGAAGACAAATGGGAATCAGTCCACAAGGCTTTCCATTTTTTTTCAATTTGTTCAATAAAGAAATTCAACAACTAGAAATCAAAGTGGAAGCAAAAAAATATAAGCAATGGAATATTGTCTTACATTTACACTGCAGTTCACCATTTTGGAGCTCAGAGCTGTAATGAAGAAATATGAGGTATGGCTAGTCCATGCTTACGTGTTTATGCATGTGTGTACGCATATGCATGTTATCATTCATCACGCTAACATAGATACTAGTTAGCAACATAATATGTTAGCCATACATATTTCTGAAGCAGCTTAATATAAAGAAACGGGCTGACACATTAGCAAATTCAGTGTGTGGGTATATATTCCACGGAACAGGGAAGGAGGAGGCGGTTAGAGGATATTTACTGAGTGTTTACTTTTCATTATTCATTATGCTCTATAATGTTACTTCCATATGATGTCTTCAACATGGAAATCGAGCTTGCTGCAAGGGAGGCTTAGAAACACAGCCTTCCCCCATCCTCCCTCAGGGGACCATAGCACTTACATTTGTTTACCAGAGACATTGAGGATGTCAGAGTTCCCTCTCCTAAATGAAACAGATAAACTAAATCAGGAACGTTGACTGAGCTTTGTTAATTATATTGATGGACACTTTAAGCCGGACCTGTTAATTACAGTGTGTGATGGTCAGCTGTACAGTGTGTTGGTCTGACGTTTGGCCCTGGCATTTGTGAGAGCATTCAAATTGGTCAGCAGTTAAGATGAATCCTGTTCAGTTAACAGAAGTTAGCTCTTCAGGGGCCGAAGGGTGTCACCCCTTCTTGCACTGAAACACAGAGGGTAAGTCTTAAGTTCGCATATAAGCAGCTGCAAATTTTTCTAGGCAAGGAACAGAACCTGCTTTCCTCTAGGTAGAATCCACCTGCATCTTCTGTCACTTTGCAGAGAGGAGCTTTCAGGGGAGGATGGAGAAGGGACCAACATGAGATTCAAGCCATTAAAATTCTTCCAGAACTGATGCTGTACCCTTGTGTCTGGGCCTATGACACGTTTACCTATTCCTTAAGGTTTTTGTCAAAATCTTGCCTCTTTATTTTAGACCTGAATCCTGGGCACTACCTCCATGAAGATTGTGAAAATCAGCTAATGGTCATGTGTGTAACAGAGTACTTGGGCAGAGAGAAAAATAACTGTTGTCCTGTGCCCCATTGACTGGTTTTTGTAAAGTTCGGCCGCCATCACCCACAATGGGAATGAAATCTGAGTCCTTATGGACACTTTGCCCCTTTCATCTCAACAGTGTACTATCCCCAGACCCTTTAACCCTGAGATGAGATGTTGAAAGGAACCTGCCACCCAAAAGCCCTCCCTCCTTTTCCTCAGTATTTTCCTCTTTCCTGAATTAATTTTCTTTCTCCCTGACTCAGAACACCCCCACTCACTAAGTTATCGTCATTCTCCCTTCTTGCCCACAATCAGGATCTTTTCAATTTTTCCAATGATCTCAAGCCAGTCAGTCTGGTCGATCAATCACTTGAGTGATACTCAGGGGATTTAGTCAAATAGACCAATGCTAGAAAGCATTCACACATCTATAGCCTAATATTGGCCTGCTAATACTTTTATGCGTGCATAATTACCTCCTCCTCTTCCTCCTCCTCTTCCTTTTTTCCTCTTCCTTCTCCTCTTCTTCCTCCTCTCCTTCTCTCTCTCTCTCTCTCTCTCTCTCTCTCTCTCTCTCTCTCTCTCTCTCTCTCTCTCTGTTGTTTACTTGTGAGTCACACAGTTGAAATCTGCCTTTCTCAACTCATCGTTGAATGGGAGCGTCTCTTTCTGCCATACAGGAAGGATACAGACGTATATCATTAACCAGCTTCCCTTTTGCACCTAACCATCACCAGCTTACCTGAGTTCCATTTCAGTTTACACCCTGCTCCATTCAATGGTCCATATCTCAATACAGAGCCCGAATCCAAGGGTCAGCATCAGTTTCTCTATCTTTCCCATTTTCCTGTTAGTATCAGTGATATCCTGTAGGCTGTAAGCCCATTTCTATCTTTAAATGTATTTCCATTCACTTCTGTCTTTAAATCTGATGCAAACTGATGCGAAAGCACAGATCTTTCATGTCCCATCCCTATACCCTGTAACCCTGCTTTGCTGTTTGTACTGATGCCTTCTAAACCATTGCACACATGACAACAGGAACAATACTTAACTGAGACTTGATTATACTGTTTTTCAATGGCCTTGCCCTGTGTTTTGAATAATACATGAATTTCTTACATTGGTTTACAAGGTCCTGCGAGATCAGCATCTTAGCTACTCTCACCCTCATTCACAGTGAATCACCCTCACAGTTTTGTTTTGTTTGTTTGTTTGTTTGCTTTTGTAATTCTTCAAACTAACTGAATTCTTTCCCACCAGAGATACTTGTCTGCCTTTCCTTTTTTATTTTCCTGTTCTCTATACCCACTCTTTGTTCTTTCTGTCTATCCACACCATAACTCAAATGCCCCATTTCTAGAGAAGTATTCTTCCTGGTCACTCAGGTTCACATGAAAAATAACAGTCTAGGCCCATTCTATTATAGATGGTTATCTCCGTGTATTATGGTTTGCACAGGAAATGTCCCCCCATAGTCTCATATGTTTGAAAACTTGTTCCCAAGACAGTGGCACTGTCTGGGAAAGACAGTGTGTTAAAGCTTCACAACCCTGATCCAACAAACAAAGTGGGTCTGAGTAGATGTTGAGTGTGACGTTCCCTTCTGATTCTTGCTTGAGCTCTTATTCCTGGTCTCTGAAGATGTGAATAGACCGTGCCTCAAGCACCCACCAAGTTGGTCCAGCTGCCCTGCTCTCTCCACCATGATGGAATGTGCCTCCTCAGATCAGGAGTGAAATAAATCGCTCCCTCTAACAGTCCCTCCTTTTGTAATTTCTGCCTCTTTTCACCACGTGGATAATCTCTAAGTGGGAAAGCCTAGAAATTTCAGGAAGTGGTTTCTATCCCATCAGCCATCACATCTTCTTACGTATATCTCAAAAAACCTTCTGCTCTGTGCTTCAGTATTTCAACTTCCTCCATTTTGAGCCTGTCAGTTTGGTTCCTGCTTCAACTTTTTATTCTTCCAATTCTCAAAACCATAGCCTATTTAGAAAAATCCTACCTTTCATTTGCTTAGATATTTAACAGCCCTGTAAATGTATTGATTGGATTGGCACATGAGATATTTTATTAACTGACTTCTTTTGCTTTTCTCTCCCCCATCGCTTTTTCTAGCCACTCCTCCTTAAGATCCTTTATTCTGCCTAGGCTGACACGGCAAGATCAGATAAATATTCTCTGTATTGAAGACCTATTGACGGGCAAATGGAGAAATCATTTATCTTGGTTAAGTTTATATGTCACCTTTTCTACAGAATCCCCTAGATTCTTGTCTTTCTTGCTCCTGAACATAAATTCTTTGCATCATGTATACACACACATGAATGTGGGGATGCATCCGTGTGGCCCACGTGTACATGGAAGTTGTAGAGTTCTAACAACGCAGATAAATAGCAGCAAAGAATGTTTCTTCTCTTCCCCTTGACGTGTTCACTACGGGCGCCCAACAAGTCTGCTGGAAAGATTGCCAAACAGATTGACAAAGGAAGAAGTGTGACAAAGTAGGTGAAACCTACCACGATCATGCTGGGAATGTGTTTGAATCAAGGAAGGGGCCGGTACCTCAGTGAAAGTCTAGGAGTGTGGCAGGCATCACAGCGTTCCTTACAGGGCATCCTGTAAGGAAGGGATAAATGTTTCTGAGCAAGACAGACCTGACTTACAATCAATACAGCTCCACAGTGTACTTCTTTCAGCAGCCTGACCTTGGACATCCTCTTTAAGTCTCCATTCCTAATATATGTCCCAGAGACTTATCTATACATACCTTACACATCTTAGGATTGAATAACGAAGTGCTTGAAGCCCTGAACACAGTGCCTGGCACCTAGTTAAGACTTCACAAATGACTATTATCATCAAGACAAGCATTGGAAACAGTCCTCTGAGGCTGCCAGTCTGGTTAATTTGTGTAACCCATTGCTGTGCTTTTGCAGTGGATGAATAGCAAATGTGAATAATGAGTTATTTATCAGCGCCATAAAGACAAGGTCACAAATGAATATAATTTGCTTCTTCATTGATCTATTTTACATACTCACTGTCAATCTCACCCCTTCCAAGAGTGGGCCTGGCACCTTCTCACCACTTAAATGTCTGTCCAATCTACTGTGTTAGAATTTCTTACTCTTTTACCAAGTGTAAAATCAAAGGATGCCCTGTAATTGCCAAATTATTGCCATTTTAACTGCTTTCTTCAGGTTCTTTGATCATATTTGGTTTTATACTTTTTATTGCAAGTCTTTAGCTCTTGTTATAGAGGTTCACATGTCTCTTATTCATAGCTCACCAAATGCCCAGCCTATGTATAAAGCTGATTTTTATCAAATTGAAAATAGAAAATTTCAAAAATATCCCAGTGCTCCGACTTACAAGAAACTATACTTATTAATGTGCTTAAAAATATCTACGATACATGCTCATAATATGTAAATATATGTTCCTACATTCTGCATAATTTAGTACACACAAAACAGACAGCTATTTTCATCCTCACATCTTTGACATCCAGTCATGCAGAATACACATTTTTATCCACATTCAAACACAGGGAGAATTTAACTTACAGACAACTACTGAACCTGGTAATTAAATGATTTCGTAAATTATAGTAAATAAGAAATTTTATTACTCATGAGGACATAGGAATATTATGGGGAAAGAAGAGGAGTAAGTTATTCACTAGATTTGTGATTGGTCCTTTTGGAAAGTTCATAATCACTCTTTAGGAATAAGGAAGGAGCCGACATAGGTGTATAGGGGTATTATGTAGATTTCCTAGCCCTCAACAAACCTTTAATTTAACTGGGTTACTGGAAACGAGGCA
>NC_046159.1:10967447-11034947 GCF_011064425.1 Rattus rattus
TCAATATTAATGTTCCTAGCAGAGCTCTGAGACCATACTATACAATCCCTCTATGAGTTAAAATTAGATGTAAATAAGCAAGTGTCCTGTATCCACGAGAGCAAGACACATCCTGACAGTGGCTTATTCATTAAGCAAATGAGTGCCTAAGATGTGCCAGGCACTGTGGAGTAAAGTACATGTATTTCTGACGCTGAAGAACATGAGGGAAAGACACATCTGAGCTGAAATGCAGAAAGTCAGCTGAGAGAAAAAAAAGAAGGGGAAACCCAAAGCAGTCTACCACCAACAGCAGCAAGAAATCATGAAATGTTGTCTTACATACATTATATTTTTATAGCTATCACTTTAAAATCAATGGAGAAATAAAGACAGCATCAGTCTGCCAGACTAGCGTCTAAAGCAATCCATGATGCACAACCCAGTACAGAACACACTAAAGAGGATCCTAGTCACAGACAACTGAGAGGAAAAACCAGTGCGAAACACAGCCTCACTTGCAAAAATGAAGACACCAATAGAAAAAGGAAGCAAGTCAGCTGGAAGAGTATCATTTAGAGCACTCCAAAAGGTGACGAGGCTATGGCTTGGATCCTACACTACATCTGAGTCTGAGGTTCCATGCAGAGGACAGCAGAATCCCCACACGCTGGGATGCCTATGAAGATGAGCTTCCCTCTTTCCTTCAGTCATTTGCCTAGAATGCCCTATGGCTTTCTCCAAGGTGATATTTGAGGCCTATGTCCTTCTGAGTATTTGTTTGCTATTAGGCACTGAAAAGGTAGTAATATGACTGTGAAGTCCTAGGAAAAGGTGTTCACAAAAGTCTTTAGGGTTCATCACAGGATATAAGAGAAACTTTCCTTAAAAGGTTCTGGCTGGGACACACAAACACACACACACACACACACACACACACACACACAGAGAGACAGAGACAGAGACAGAGACAGAGAGACAGAGACAGAGAGAGAGAGAAGAGAAAGAGATGCAAATATACATACTCACATATATAAACACATACATACACAAATATGCATATACAACAAACACACAACACACATGCATAGATATATACATACACATACAAATACACAAACACACACAAATATACATACTCACATATATAAACACAGATACAAATATACATATACAATACACAACAACACATACATAGATATATACATACACATAAAAATACACAAATACACATATATGAACACAGATACATACACAAATATTTATACACACTACACATAGCACACATACATAGATACACACACACACACACAAACACACACACACCCATTTTCAGAAATGACCATTTAGAATGGAGAGTCATCGGAATGCTCTCCCACGAGGCAAACTCTTTCTCCCACAGTTAATGGAAAACGGATCCTGAATCTAAACAAAAGTGAGGAAAGGTGTGTGGGACGTTCTACAGAAAGGAAAGGGGAGTGGGAAACAATAGAATTGTATAATCTCAAAAGTAAAAGAAATAATGTCTTTAATTTTTTTATTTTCAATTTATATCCCACTCACTGCCCCACTCCCAGTCACCCTCCACCCACAATCCTTCCCCATCTCCTCTCCCTTTCTTCTCTGGGCAGGTCCCTGCCCCAACCCCCATGTATTTCGTCTATCTGTGAGGCTAGGCACTTCCTTTCCCACTGAAGCCAGGCAAGGCAGTCCAGCTAGAAGAACATATCCTACATAGAGAAAACGGCCTTTGAGATAGCCCCAGATTCAGTTGTTTAGGACCTACATGAAGACCAAGCTACATATGTGCTGGGAGGCCTAGGTCCAGTCCGTGTATGTTCTTTGGTTGGTGGTTCAGACTCTGATAGTCCCCAAGGGTTCAGTTGAGATGATTCTATTGGTCTTCCTGTGGAGCTCCTATCCCCTTTGTGGTACAGTCCTTCCTCCTATTCTCACACAAGGGTTTCCCAAGCTCCATCCACTGTTTGGCTGTGGATGTCTGTATCTGTCTGAGTCAGTTGCTGGGTGGAGCCTCCCAGAGGACAACACGCTCCTGACTGCAAGCATAACAGAGTATCATTGGTAGTTTCAGGGATTGGTGCTTGCCCATGGGTTTGCTCTCCAGTTGGACCAGCCATTGGTTGGCCATTCCCTCAGTCTCTGCTCTATCCCCTGTGCCTGCATTTTTTGTAGACAGGATAAATTTTGGGTTGAAAGTTTTGTGGGTGGGTTGGTGTTTCTGTTGCTCCACTGGGGTTCCTGCCTGACTAGATGAGGTGGCCACTTCGGGTTCCCATAACCCCAATGTTGTGAATCACAGCTAATGTCATCCATTTATCCTTGGGCTCCCTCCTTATCCCAGGTCTCTCTAGTACTGGAGAGGCAATCCACCTTCTAATCCTTGTTTGTTTGAATACTATGCAGCTATTGAAAACAAAGGCCTTATGATTTTTTTAGCAAATGGATGGAACTTGAGAATATCCTTCTGAGTGAGATAGCTCAGTCCCCAGAGGACATACATGCTATGTATTCACATTTAAGTGTTTATTAGCCATAAATACAGGTGCTGTGCTACACTCCATAGATCCAAAGAGGATAAACAAGAGGAAGGCTCAAGCGAGGAACCTTGAATCTGGCTTAGAAGGGGGAATAAAATAGTCATAAGAGGCAGATGGAGGGAGGGAACTGAGAGTGGGTGTGGGGAGGGTAAAGGGGGATCCAGGATCAGGTGGGGGGAAAGGCAGGAGAGATGACCATGAAAATGTAAAGAAATAATTACTTCTAAGGTGCAGGATGGTGACTTGGAACATGGCTAAGTTGATAAAGTACTTTCCGTGTAAATATGGTGAAGAGACTTTAGAGGCTCAGAACCCACCTAAAAGCTGGACAGAATTAGTGAATTCCTTCACAGAAACTTGTTTGATGGAACAGACAAAATGGGCAAGCTCCAGGTTTAGCAAGAGATGTGGCTGCGTTCAATAAAGTGGAGAGAAGCAGAAGACACCCAGCACCATTTTCAAGCATCCATGTGAATGCACATATGAGCACACACAGATTACAGAGAGAGAGAGAGAGAGAGAGAGAGAGAGAGAGAGAGACAGAGAGAGAGACAGAGAGACAGAGAGAGACAGAGAGACAGAGAGACAGAGAGAGACAGAGACAGAGAGACAGAGACAGAGAGACAGAGATGAGAGAGACAGACAGAGACAGAGACACAGAGAGAGAACAATTTTAAACTTTTAAAAATAATTTGTAACAATAGTGTGTTTGCTGCACCAGATCACCCAACTCTTATATGTTTTTTGAGCTTCATCAAGACATTAAAAATCTATCTCACATCAGGATAGTCTTGCATTTGAAATTATTATTAGATTCACAAACAATAAATATTTGAAGAAAATCTTGATTCAAGTAACAAATAACTAGTAATTTGAGTGAAACAACTTGAGTGGCATAGATTATAGAAAACCAGCACTGGGAAGGACAGACAGTGGTCCAACATGTTATTCCACTTAGAAGACTTTGGTTTGCTAGATTTATTTAGTATAGGAGTAAACATGAGTCTTTGTGTAGTTTCCATTTTCATTTTCCACTCAACAGATGTTTGCTAGATGTTGAAATATGAATGCTTTTGTACCAAAGACAGATGCTCACTGACTTGACACAGAGTGCTGAAAAGTTAGGCACAGTCCTTAGTGGGGCTTATGTCAGAGGAGGGGGAAAACAGAGAACAAGGAGAAGAAAGAAAATGGAGGGTTAATAGCACCAAAAGGAAGGCAAATATTCTCCTCCTTGCCAAAAAGGAATCAAAGTGAGGTTTGTACATGAAAATTACCTGTAGGAAAGTCAGGAACAAGATAGTTCTATGCTTAGATAAGGACAGAAAAACCCCACCTCTGCCTCCTGAGTTCTGGATTACATAGTCATGCACCATCACACCCTATCAGATTGTTAAGATCTTGAGGAAAAGAACTGGAACAAGGGCAAGGTAGTATGACATGTGACACAAGAATAGAAATGTCAAGGCAGAAGGAGTGAAGCCAGTCCTTCCAGTCTCACGGGCCAACTGAAGAGATTTATTTCATATGAGAGCAAAGTTGTTGAAGAAAGAAAATGATATGACTCATTTGCCTTTTACAAGATTGTTCTGGGATCTTCACATTCACAGCACCAGCAGAAACCAAGGAGGTCTCTGATGATGCCCTAGGAGAGACTTGCAGGGAAGTACAGGAGAGAGATGGGTGTGGCTTGGTCTGGGAAGTTGGTAGAGGTGGAAATAGAATGGATTGGAGATATCAGCATAGAGTGACTCAGGGTGTGAATGAAACAAAAAAGCAGGGTAGGGCTTAGCCTGGGCTTGGGAAGCCACTTTGGTGGGTGAGTAAAAGTACTTTTTTTTTTTTTTTATCGTTATTAACTTGAGTATTTCTTATTTACATTTCTATTTTTTTTCCCCTTCCCAGTTTCCAGGCCAACATCCCCTAAAAAAAAAAAAAAGAAAGAAAGAAATGGACAGAACACATACCTGGGTGGCAGGGACAGCTCGGTCCTGGGAATTGCAGGTTAACTAATCTTGCTGGATCTGTGAGTTCCAGTTTCTACAAAAGACCCTATCTCAAAAGATTAAATCAGTAGTAAACACACACACATCTGCAGGCACACACACACACACCTACACAAGCACACACACACACAAACACACTTACACAATCACACACACAAACACCTACACAATCACACACACACACACACATACACACACACACACACACACACACACACACACACACAGATAAGCAAAATCTGTAACTTGTATTGTTTAACTGATATGCCAAAGGCTAGACAGTGAGTTGATGAATGGAAAGTTTGAAAGCTCCTCTTTCATCACGAGTTTTAGACATAAAACAGCCATCATTTGTGGATGTCTTCTAAGGAGCCAATTGTGTGATATGGATCTAGGTAAGTGTGGATGACTAAAGAAGGCAGTATCAATAGTGTAAACAAAAATTACCAAGAGGCAAGGAACCAAAACAGGCAGGGAGATGGACTCAGAACAACATTTGTTGATTCTAGCGAGTTCTTAAACGTACTATTATTACCCAGTAAAGGAAGAAATGGGGGACTGGAGGGTGAACAGAGCTGAAATTGTAAAAAAGGAGTGTGAAGGAAACGCAGGTAGCAGAGGAGTTGAAGAACTTTTTGGCTAAGAGAGAAGATATATTGAGGATAATAATAACAACGAAGACTGTAGAGATGGCCTGTGGTTGAGAGCATTGCTGCTCTTGTAGAGAACCTGAATTTGGTTCATTGTACCCACATCAGGGACTCACCTATCTGTAACTTCAGTTTCATGAGATCTGATGCCCTTTTCGGGGTCCAATGGGTATTTACACATATCTATTTACACGCAGAGAGACACACCTAAATAAGTATAAGAGAATATTTTTAAACTACCAGGAAACAAGATTGTTTTGGAGACTAGGAGAATCCTTTCCTAATGTCGTCAAATGGAAGGAAGAGATTTGCAATGCACATCTGGATCCCACAGCCCTGACCACAAAGGTCTTATCCATCCTCCTGTCCTTCATGATGTCCTGTATGCTTTATGCTGATGTCTGTATTCAGTTGGCTTTAAGTGAAAGTTAAGAACTACATGCGGTTGTTTGTTGGTTGTTGTGAGGTGAGAGTACAAAAGCAAGTTCATCCTATGGAAGAATCTGAGTAAGAGGTCTTAGGCATGGTCTTCTTGGTTGGCAGGAAAAGTGAAGGAAATTAGAAAGAAAAGTAGCACTTAATGAGAATTTGCTGAATAACACCAGCCCCAATAAATACTGTTTATTTAGTAATTTAATCTAAAAAGAGGAAAATATCACAAATCGTTTAACTACAACAGTTAGACTTATTTAAATCATTAGCTTGCTTAATGGCATGTGCTTGGTAAATGAGGTAACAGGAATATGCAGAATCGGACTTCTTTCTTATGTATCATTGCCTAGCATTGCCTGAATTTGCAGTGAGTTATTTCGGCCATCCTTATATTGGGGAACTGTAAAGGTTACCAAGAGCGAGCTGTGGGTAAGGTTGAGGCAGAATGACTCCCTACTCATCATCTTAACCAAGAGTCTACCTTTCAGTACCCTCCAGAGTTATCATGCCTGGTACTTCCAACCTGAGCGTCACTCTCTAACCATTCCTGTCATATGTTGTCCCCCAAGAAACTCGCACCACTCTGTGCTAGTGTCTTTAGGACTTCTGGATAGATCGGTGCAAACATCAAGAGAAATGAGCAAACTAGCCTAATGATAGTCGCTAAATTACTTTAACACTGTAAGCTTCAGTTTTCTCATCTGTAAAGATAATTATTTCCTCTTCACACCATCTGGAAAATTTTATATAAAGTCATCCAATATCCTGGCTGTCATACAGAAGGCATGCAAAACAGGGTGAATGTGAAAATGTCAGAGGGAGTATGACTAAATTTAACAAACCAGTTCGTGCTAATATATGCAGAAGAGAATATGTCACTAGACGAAGAGAAGGCTCTAATCATATGTCTCCATCTCCAAGGTAACATGCATGTCTTCCAGGGCATGTAATTCTACACAGAAAGTATATATTTAAACCTGGGATTATGATACATAATTTATACTTATTCATTAGTGCCTAATATTTTGTTGAGGAAACAGTGTTTCAATTTGTATTGATAAAGTATTTTTGGAGTGTCATTTTTATCTAAAGTCTTTGCATAAACTGACCAGATAGGAAGAGAAGACTAAATTTGGCAAACTGTGGGGGCAGCATGTCTGACTGGTAGTAGTAGCCTGCAACGTCTCAGAAACCATGCTGCTCATGTAAAGGTGAAGCACAACGAGGAGATGTCTCACACAACACTGCATGACAGTTTCTTGCACAACTTTGTGAGGCTCCTGGGGATGCCAGTCCCAGTCCCACCAAGACGATCACAACTGTCTCTTAAAAGCAACACCTCAAAGAGCAGAAGAGGTCATTTAGATGTTTATCCTTTTGGAACCAATACAACAGTTCCAAACATGTGAAGGTTATCTATGTCTTAAAATAGAGGTCCTGTTTTAAACCATCATCGGAATAACACTGGGCGTTTTAGTTTAAGGCAATGTAGTTGATTTTTGATCAACAATTTGGAAAATTGTTTTCTTCCTTTATAGATTAAAATAATTTTCAGAGAGGTCGTGTGATAGACAGCCATGATGCAAGGTCATCAGAGAGAGCACCACTAATGATTTCTTGCCCAATTAAAAAATAAAAAATGTAACCACTAGACTGAAGAAATTTTTAACCCAGAAATGTTCCTGTCCAAAGGAAAGACAGGGACAAAATATGGAACAGAGACCCAACTATAGCACTCCTGGGCATATACCCAAAAGATGCTCCAACATAGAACAAGGACACATGTTCCACTGTGGTCATAGCAGCCTTATTTATAATAACCAGAAGCTGGAAAGAACACAGATGTCCTTCAACAGAGAGATAGATACAGAAAATGTGGTACATTTACATAATAGAGTGCTACTCAGCCATTAAAACAATGACTTCATGAAATTCTTAGGCAAATGGATGGAATTAGAAAATATCGTCCACAGTGAGGCAACCCAGTCACAGAAGAACACACATGTTATGCACTCACTGATAAGTGGATATTAGCCCAAAAGCTCGGAATACACAAGATACAATTCACAGACCACAGGAAGCTCAAGAAGAAGAAAGACCAAACTGTGGATGCTACAGTCCTTCTCAGGATGGGCAACAAATACTCAAGGGAGGAAATATTGAGACAAAGTGTGGAGCAGAGACTGAAGGAAAGACCATACAGAAACCTCCCAACCTGGGGATCCATCCCATACATAGACACCAAATCCAGACATTATTGAAAATGCCAAGAAGTGCTTTGACAGGAGCCTGATATAGCTATCTTCTGAGAGTCTCTGTCAGAGCCTGACAAATACAGAGGCAGATGCTCACAGCCAACCACTGGACTGAGCATGAGAACCCCAATAGAAGAGAAAGGACTGAAGGAGCTGAGGGAATTTGCAACTTCATAAGAAGAACAATATCAACTAACTGGATCCCCCTGAGCTCCCCAGGACTAAACCACCAATCAAAGAGAACACATGGAGGGACCCATGGCTCCAGATACATAAGTAGCCAAGGATGGCCTTATCTACAACAATGGGAGTGGAGGCCCTTGGTCCTGTGGAGGCTTGATGCCCCAGCATAGGGGGATGCTAGAGTGGTGAGTTGGAAGTGGCTGAGTATGTGAATGAGCATGCTCTGCTCATAGAGGCAAAGAGGAAGGGCATGAGGGGGGATAGGCTAGGGGTCTATAGAGGGGTAACCTGGAAGGGGGTATCATTTGAACTGTAAATAAATAAATTGATTTTTAAAAAAGTAATTACCAGACTGAAGAAATGTCTCAGTGGGAAATATACTTTCATGCAAGCATGATGACCTAAATATGAATCCTAAGAGTCATGTGAAAATTTGGAGTGTTTGCTCACGCCTGCCCTCTCAGTTCCGCTGAAGCATGAATATGGGGCTCCTTGGACATACTGGCCAGTCAGCATAGCTGAATCAGTGAGAAACCTTGTCTGAAACATAAGAAGAAAAGAGGTCAGGGAAGAAACATGACCTTTGGCCTCCACCCACATACACATGAGCATGTGCAAGCACACATGTGTGCATGCGCGCGTGCGCACACACACACACACACACACACACACACACACAGACATACACACGCACTGACACAAGTACTGCTGTTCATAATGCCGACAAACTTGACCAAAAATTGAAACGCACTGGTAGATAAACTCTATATTGCTTTTCAGATTTTTGCTTTTCAGATGTTTGACCTTGGGTTGTTCGATGCTCTAAATATTCCAAGATGAGCTCATTGGATTGGCCATGATGACCATCAAGCATAAAAAGTTTCTGACAAACCACTACTATTGTAGTGCAGGACCACTACAATAACTACTGCACACGTCCTCTCTCTCACATTAGCCAACACGTTCAAACTGATTTTAGATTTGCAACCGGGACTCGGATTTTCCTGAATATGGCATCAGCTGTACCACAAATCATGGTTTGGGTGCAATGTAAACTGAAAGCACACAGGGGTCACCCGGAAGTGCATGCTGGAGGATGGACATTTATAAGCAGTGAACCTTTGTACTGGCTGATAAGTCTACTCTGCCCTGAGATGAACCATGAGCATTGACTTGCAGGGGAAATAAATAAACCCGTATTTACGTTCATCCCAAATCCACCTTTGCTACATAGGAAAAACTTAGTCCCGTTTGTATGTTTGTCTGTTACCCTTGTCATGTAGTTTTGATTGCAATCAGCTCATAAACTTCCCAAGGACACTCCCATACTCATTTAAAATAACAATATCCCATTTATTAATGTCAGCAAATTTGCGATTCAAAAAAAAAAGACACCTCACTAAAGGGTCAGGGGTTTATATTAATGAAAAAAAGTTTAAAACATGGAAGAAATATGGGTCTTTGAGCCAAAATATTCTATTGCTGTGAGAGTCAGATATTAATAATTCATTTTTCATCGAATTTGCACTTCTGGGTCTTGGAAAGCCACAGTGGTTTAAAAGGCCTACTAGGGCAGGAAGGCACACTTTAAAGTTAGCTGACCCCTCTATTGCCAAGTGCGGGAAGCAATCCTTAAAACAGTATAAACTTTCTCTTCTCCTACTCAAAGTCACTTTGAATTCACGTGGTCTACAACCTCCAACTTTACAGAGTCCATATTGAATTAATAAAATGAGAAAGATGGGAGAGAATATCATGAAGGCTGCACTCAGGGGCTGTGTCAAAGAACAACGCACAGACCTCCCACTTGTTGGTTCCAGTGATTACTCATTCAAAAACACAAGTCAAAGCCACGCTGGAAGTGAGGGCCCACACAGGAATTCAGCTTCCACCTGTCTCAGGAAGCTCACCTCCTCGGAGAAGCCACAGCAGTGTGAGAAATCACTTAGAGCCAATGGTTTGTGGACAGAGGCATGCACAGGACGGTGTTTGAAAAGATGATAGGGGACGTTATCCCAGGAACGGTTAACAATTGGGCTGAGTCTTGGGAGATGTCTACAAATTCAAGAGAACCTGGCAGTATGACATTGAAATTCAGGATGATGATTCAAGGGACAGGAAAGATGGCCCTGTGTTTAAGAGCGCATTCTGCTCTTGCAGAGGAACAGAAGTCAGTTCCCAGCACCCATGATGCACAGATCACAACCACCTGGAACTCTAGTTCTAGTAAACCAGACACCCTTTTTATTGGTCTGCTCAGGACCTGCATGCTCATGTGTGTGCATACACAGGCATGCACAAGCATACATGCATACACATGCTTACACACACTCACACACATACACACACACACACACACACACACACAATCCCATCTTTAAAAAGATATTTTAATTTTATTAAAATGACAACGATCCGTAAAAGACTGTTTAAGCAAAATTCCTTGGAGAGAAACCAGCATGGCGTGCTAGAAAAGATCAAATTCTCTTCAAGCATAGAATGTAAATGCAAAAGGCAGCGCAGTGTAGATACTAAGGAATTTATGTGTCCTGTAGATGATCTTGAGGCTGTCATTATTTGGGAATAGGAAGCCATAGCTGTCAGTACTACGAATCCACCACTGAAAGGCATAAACGTAAGATGAGAGTCGTAGGGCGTACAATTAAAATGTGCAGAAGTTCATGTCTCAGGAACCTTCAGTTTCTTTTGCAACATCACTTAATTTGATCAATAGTCATGGGCTCTTCTCTAATATAAATTCTGGGCAAGTAAATCCACGCTAATTAATAAAAATATTTCTGAAGTTTAAGATTCGCATAATGTACACAATTGTTTAAAATTGTGCTTAAAACAGCAAATGTTAAAAATTCTCAGAGGAAACAGATTTGTTTTCTAAACGAAATTAAATTCTTACGCATACATGTACATGCACAGCTCATTTCATCTTTATATTTGCACTAGATAATTTGGCACCCATGAAGTACTTATCTGCTGTATTATTGGCCCATTCAGAATCCCCTTACGATTCCTTTCGCAGAAATAGGACAGAATGCATGGATGCCTCATTCTTACGCCTCAGCGGTCTTTCTTCTTCTCTGCGTTTTGGAAAACATAGTCACATCCAATGACGCAGTATCCGAATTCTTCTTATTCCGTAATTTGAATTAAAATATCTAAACTGTGGAATGCTTCTAAACATTGTCTGGATGTTGTGTCTTCTAAATTGCTTAAGTAAAGCGAAAAAGTAAAGCACTCATCTCACTTATCTGCTCCTGTTTGCTTCCCAGTAAATATTCCCACATAAACCGTTCAGGAATACTTTTATTCTCATAGACCCTCAAGTGTGGGAAAGTCTTTTTATTCCTTTGAAGGCTCTAATATGCAAAAGAAGAAAGAAAAAGAAGAAAGAAACAAAAACAAAACAAACAAAAAAATCCAAAAGCAAAAACAAACAAGGCTGAATGAAGGGATAGCAGCTTTGCTGAACACCAGGGATGTTATACAAGATGAAAATGGCATTTTAAGCATGATTTGATCTAGATTCTTTCCATTCATTTTCATAAATTACATTAAACTTCAGATTTTTCTTTTTTTAAGCTTGGTGTTTTTCTGCTTCTGGTTTTCAGAAGAGGACTTCTGCATGTAGCTTTGTCTGGCTTATAACATGAGATCCTCCTGCCTCAGCCTCTTGAGTGCTAAGATATAAACATCTACCGTCACATCCATCCATATTCTAAGACTGAACCTTTTATGTGTGGTAATTGGCCATTAACTGATAGCGACGTAACAAGACTCCTGCCTTTGTTCTCATCTGGTTTTCTTCCTAGGATATGTCTTGTCTGTTCCATGATAGCACTGAAGCATAGCATATGAGGTTTGCATTCACTTAAAAAGAGCTTACATTTTCAAAGAAATTGTGAAACCTTGCTCTCCAGTTAAACATTACTTCCTGCTAAGCCATCAAAGGTGGAGAAGCATGGTGACGGCAGGTGACTATCCAAAGAATCTGAGTTAAGGAGGAAGGAGACAGTTTTGATGTCTGGAGAAACTGCGTAGGCCCACTTGAATGCAACCAATATCTCAGTGTTTAATAAAATAGAATGACATACAGAGACTACCGATACTTATTGATTATGTCATTTATGTTTTATTGTTGGCAAACGAAATGTGTCTATGCTGGGGGAGGGGCAGTGATCTCATGGTCTCTATAACTTTCTTAAAAGTTTTAGTGGTTCGCGAAACTTCCTGGCTCTGTCGGCAAAGCCCTTCATCAAGACATTGGGTGAGCCTCTCCAAGTACCTGGTAACAGAAAATATTATGGTGGGAACATTTGGTGGAAGAGGAGCAAGAGAGGCGGAACTCGACTACAAAATAACATAGGAGGCTTTTCCTGCGCTTCAGCTTCTAACCTCCCCACCCCCTCGTCTGTCTTGTGTCTTGAAGATTTTTCCCATTTCCCTTCTATGACCCACTCTTCCCAGAATGCTCTGAGTTCCCTCTGCCACTTATACCCAAAACACTCAAGGACAGTTTGAGTGTGTATTTCTTTTTTTTAGGTTAATTTGTCTCCCTGCAGCATGGCTTCCTGTTTTACCAGTTTCTTGGAAACTCTTCTTTCTATTACTGAGTTCAACCAGTGGTCCATCCCGAGCATTCAGTGCTGTAGATCATTCTCTCGTGTTGCTGTTTATAAAACGTTGCTCAAGGTTCATTCGTATATCCTGCCCCTTTCTACAGTTACATCTGAACTAGTTCAGTGCTCCTGAAGTTCATGCTGTCTCTACGTTTTTGAACCCTTCCTTTTTGGTTCTGAACATTGTCCTGGCACACCAGACCTGCCCTCTCGCCTGCACCGTGGGCTCTCATGTAGCAACATCCATTATCCTTTTTGCATTAGGAACCATCAAGGTTAGCAGTTAGTGGGCTGGAGATGCAGTTCTGTGGTTGAAACGCTCCTGGCACAAGATCCCCAGTAGGCAGTCAGACTCCCAAGTCATGTGGTGAGAGAGTCAATCTACCCGAAAGTCTGGCCTTGAGGACAGAAGCAGAGGATCTCACACCAAGCTTTCTAGCCATGTTGGTGAGCTATGGATTTGATTGAGAGAAAGTACCTCAAAGAATAAGGTGAGTGATTCAGGGTGATCGCTGGCATCAACCCATCCATCCAAAATCTCCATATGCACGCTTACACACACACACACACACACACACACACACACACACACACACACACACACACACGAGATTCACATCTACAGACTACATTTACATATATGAAAATGAGGGGGGATGACAAACAAAGGAAACAAATTTCCAAGATGCGTTCACACAGGGATTCCACATGCACAGGGAAATTCTAGTTAGCTGGGACTAACAGTGACAATCTTTTCCCACAACA
Organism: Rattus rattus; assembly: GCF_011064425.1. Classification (NCBI taxonomy): domain Eukaryota; kingdom Metazoa; phylum Chordata; class Mammalia; order Rodentia; family Muridae; genus Rattus; species Rattus rattus. The sequence continues at coordinate 10,980,910 of NC_046159.1, forward strand.
GCCGGAGTCCACCCTGTAAAAAATGAAGTGCACAGCTGACTTTACCCCCTTCACACACACACTCTCTGCTTCATACCTGAAGGGAAACGCAATTCACGGAGAATAGAAGATAAAAGAGGACATTTCCTTTAAGTGAATATACAAGAGATGATTTGATCACTTGCAAGCGTTTAGAGTTAGTGGTTTCAAGACTTCAAATAATGGCTAATTTTTCCTGGCAAATGGAATTGAATTATCAAATTATCACACCGGTGTTAGGCATTCGTAATGAAAGAGAAAGGAAACTGTCTATTTAGGTTTTCCCCTCAAGGCCACATTATATTTGAATGTTTCCTGCCAAATAGCTACACCTGCTGACTAGGACAAAGCCCACACCGTAACTTGATTTTTGTAAATAACTTGCTTCAGCCAGCCATGAGTGCGTACAGAGTGTAATGGGCACACTGCCTCCTTCTCCCACTGCTTCACCTTGTGTGTCATTTAAAGGAGAAAAGGCTGGCGTTGTTGGGTGTGCTCGCTTAAATCTGATTTTTTTTTTACTGCTTGAAATTATTTCTGCTGTCGTCTTGGCAATTGTCAGCCAACTGACGGTAAGGTTTGCTTGGGGAACTTGGGGTGAGTTTGCAAAGTGAAACTGTCAACCTTCCCAAATACACAGTCAACTCTATTATTTACAGAGTTAGAAAAATGTAGTTATTCCCTCCGCGAAGTTTGTCAAAGAATAAAAGGAGCACGGTTTAGAAATTTCTAAAAAGGAACCATTTCTGATCTGCCTAATTTAGGACAAGTTTTAAATACCATGTCGTCTCAGGAGCAAGATTGAAAGCAATTCTGTGATGTTTGACAGGGGATGAATCCAATATAGAAATCTAAAAAAGATTGGTTGTGGAAAATAGGAATCATGTGTAAAATTTGTTCGAGATTTTATAAAACCACTGATAGAGTTGGGACCCAGAGACTAAGGGTGTATTTCATGCTCCCTCTTCTCTTAACTGCTTAATGAAGAGGACCAAGATACAGATTCACCACATATTCACAATATAATCATCACATATTAACATACATATTAACATATATTATATGACTGAGATTCATATGGTAAATATGGAGGAAGACTGAAAAAAAGTAATTTAATTTTGCATTTAATAATCTTTGGTGAACTCCATATTCTTTTACGCCATGTGTTTTTATTTAGAATCACTGCAAGAATTATTCTTGTGTAATTTCACTTTGCTGATTGAAAAAAATGTATGTCTGTTTCTTTTTTTTTTTTAAGATTTTTCTGATGTGTAAATGTGTGTCTATGTCTGTGGGTATGTGCGTGTGGGTGCAGGTATTTGGAGAGGCCAGAAGAGGGCGTCAAAGTCCCCAGATCTGGAGTTATTTGTGGTTTAGAGCCACCTACATGGGTGCTGAAAAGCAAACTCATACTCTCCAGAAGAGCAGTGAGGGTTCTGAACCTGTGAGCCACTTCTAAAGCCCCAACATAAGGCTATACGTACGTAAGAAAAGAAAGTGGACTACAAAAACTGATATCCGTTACTGCTTTTGATGTAACTCCTTGAACTGATGCTTTAGAGTGAGAATGAGCGTGTGTGTGCAGAAGCTTGACTAGATGCTGTGTTTCTTGTCAGTACAACATAGGTGAAATAGCGTAGTCCTGCTGACAGGTATCAACTATTCAGTGAGAACTTGGAATTTATGCCACACAACTCTATGTACGCTCTTTGGTGTGCGATGCCTATGAAAGTTTGCTGATGGGAGAAAGAATATTGGCATCCATTACCTTTAGACGGGCTTTTCTAGTCACTTCCAACTAAGTGGTTTGCACTATGAGTCCAAACTCCTGAGAGTCACTGTGACTTGCTTTCTGTTTGCCCATACGCTTTGACTTTGAAAGTCCCTCTGTAAAGCAGAGTGCTACGCTGCATTTTTACGATTCCATTGGCATAACAAAAATAGGTTGACGTGACATAGCAAAATATTTTGACCTATAAGTTCATATGTTCTTACTTGAAAAGTCACCATGCATCCATGAGCTACTAAAAGTACCATGAGGGTCAGGCACCATGGCTTGTGTCAATGAAGAACGAAGAAATGGTCCTTTTATACTTGTTAAGGTCTTGGCCACACGCATGCGTCGGATTATTGCAGCCAATCAGCGCACTGCATTTTAGGTGTTTGCATACACCCCCCTTACCAGGTCCTCGGTTCTCAGTGATTTCTCCCTTTCAGTAGTTCTGCTCCCACTATGTTCTTCAGAAGCTTTCTAGTTTAATGGACTCTCCACTTGTCTAATTTTGCTTTTATTAGTGGAGCATTCTGTGTCAATTCCAAAAGAATAATTGCCCAGACCAATTATAAAAATTATACTCTTCTTTTTCATTTATTCATTTCATAATTTGGGATCTCAATTGGGAATCTTTACTCCTACTTGAGTTTATTCTTGTACACAGTTTGGGGGAAAGTTAGAATGCACTCTTCTGTATGTGCGTGTCCAGTTGCCCTGACACCATTTCCCATGTGTGTTCTTGGTACCCATATGGAAGACGGATAGACTGGAAATGCTTGGATCTATTTCTGGGTTAAATTTGTTTTTCTATTAGTCTATTTGGTTCCTTTCATGTCATACCATTGGTGTTACGGCATCTTCGTGATATATTTTGAACACAGGAAGCATGATGGTCTCAATTACAGTCATTCAAAAGAGCTTCAGTGGCTTGAGGTGTCTTTTGAAATTATGTATTCTAGGGTGTTTTCTAAGATGTTTCCTCTATTTTTAAAGAAGAATATCATTTGGATTTTAATAGAGATTGTGTTACATATGGAAATCATTTGTGAATTTCACTCCACAATATTTAATGTTATATAGTTAAATCTATAATTAAATATTTACTCCCTATTCTATTGCCAGGGAGGTTATGTTCTTACCTCCTCTGGGGATTTTTTTCAGGTTGTATAGAGGCATCTGCTATTCTTCAATTCCTACTTTTTTGGGACTAGGTTGACCCTGAGCTTGTTCATCATCCTCTTGCCGCGGTGTTTTAGGAGTTTAGCAGGCATCGCCATACCTGATCTGCACCAGTGATGCCTTTATGAGCTGATGAATGTAATGCAAAACTTTATTGAATTCATCGGTTTCCATTGATTTTTGGTTGAATCTTTTAAGATTTTGCATATGAGTATTCTCGTATTCTATAATTCTCATACATATATTCTCATAATATGAGAGAGAGAGAATTTTATTTCTTTCCCAATTTTCACTTTTAAAATACTCCTTTTTGGTTTTGTTGTTAAACTGTTTTACCTAGGATTTCCAGCACCAATTTGAATGGAATTGTCAAGAGCCGACATGTTTGTCTTATACCCGCATTTTCAAGCAAAGCCCCTCATTTTCCATTGATCATGAGACGAGCTGTGCAATTGCCCACCTCTTTCTCACCTTCTGAGTACTTATACCCACGGGGACACTGGCACGCCATGCCAGGGAAGGTTCTGTGGATTAAATCAATCGCGATGAGGTCATAGTGGTTGAGGCATGTGGGAGCCCATTGAACACATTGTGCTTCAAAGGACTCTCTCATGCTGATGACAACTTAAGTGAGAGGGGGCTCAGAATGCTTGCAGCCTCCTGAGCAGAGTGACGCATGGACAGAGAGAATCTGCTGTGTCACACCATCCAGGTCACCTCTCCCTTTCCACTTCTAGGCAACCTGATAGCTTCTCAGCTATCCCTTCTCTATGTCACCATCGTACAACCTCATACTCCTTTCTTGTCTTGGCAGAGAGAGGTTTCTTCAATCCCAACCTCAAACCTTTGAGAAGTATTCTATCATATTGTGTTCAAATATAATGTCTAATTCAGGCCAGTCTCCTTGTTCCTGAAATTGAAATATCTATTTAACCACTGAGTTACCTGTATTTCCTGCTATGGATGTAGACTAGGGTTCTTGATTGACAGCTCAGCCAAACCAATGGGTTATGAAGTCATTTCAAAGAGAAAGAGAGCAAGAGAAACAGATGATGTTTCTATATATTATTGAACATCACTTAGTAGCCAATGGACTGCAACTCCAAGGGAGCAAATGTAATTCTGAATTTCAATTTTCATAAATATCTCATTTGCAACTCTGTTTCATTCAGACTTTGACAGAAGCATATTCCTCATGCAAATCTGAAAGTCAATCATTATATTAGTTACACTATTCTCCTTTCAGACGAATAATGCTTCAGAAGTTTAATAAGGGCATGGTGGGCTGCCTGTAATCCCAGCACTCAGAAGGCAGAAACAGGGGCACCCCTGGGGCCAGCTGGCTAGCTAGGCTAGCTGCAGGTTGAGAAAGAGACCTTGCCTCAGTAAATAAAGAGGAGAGAGATCAAGGAAGACAACTAACATCAACAGATGACCTGCACACACACACACACACACACACACACACACACACACACACACACACACCCCACATTGCATACAGAGCGTACACACATGCAAATACTAACACATGCACAGTCTGTACAGCCTTGAGGATCTCTGTGCATTATTCTTCTGTTCACTAAAACAGGACTAAGACTAATAGCACCTACCTCATAAAATTTGTTAAGAGAATTAAACAAAGTAATATGCATAAATGACTTAGAATAAATAGTATCTAGAAAACAGTAAGGGCACAATAAATATTAATTAGCATTGTAATTACTACTGATGAATAAAACCGTAGAAAAAAGTAAAAATTCATATAAAATATAAATCCCCAAAGCAATATTATGAAATATACATTAGTACTTTAGTGATTATCATTATAATGTTCTAATGTATTTCATGTTATTTACGAACTATTAACAATAGAATTCCTGGGCTAGGAAAATGGCTCAGTGCTTAAGAGCACTTGTTACTCTTGCAGAGAACACTAGTTCTATTCCTCGCATCTGCATTGCAGCTCTCAACCATCTATAACCCCCTTTATATCAAAACCATGCCCCATCCTGGCCTTTGCAGGCCAGAAACATGGTGTACAGACAGGCATACAGGCAAACTACCTGTACATAAAATCAAATAATGAATACATAAAACATAATGAAAATCTCTCTCCAATTACAGTACCTCATGTCATTGTTGTGTTGAGAGCAAAGTATCAAATAATGTTTGTCTAGTTTTACTGGAGAGTGATTCTAAAGGAAGTACAAGGGTTTATTTAATATTTTGGATACTATTTTACACAATAATTTTTTAAATGGGTTGAAAGCTTCTAAAAGACCATAAAGGGCACAAGGAGCAAGTGTGAATGGAGGCAGGGCAGTCCAGTGAGTGTGCAATGGAAGGATGGTGTAGTGTGAGCTTCAGTAGTGCCATGGGATAGGTCTTAAGACCAGATAAAGTAGACTAAATTAAAGTAAACTAAACTCTCGGTTCTATGACTAAACCAGGTGTCTTGGTTCTTTTTATGAGTTTATTGGGGTTTCTTTTAATACAAAACCAAATTTAGGACTACATACGACAGGCCAATAGTGGGTTGATCGTTTCCTTTCAACACACTATGCTAACTAAACTAGGACATCACACTTAACTTAGAAGACATGAACTTTCTGCATAATAAATGAAAACATTATTTCTTGTCTATTAGTTAAGGGACGTATCAATTGATTCCTATAATAAATCAAATTAGAAGGATTCTGGAGCCTAGAGAGGTGGATCCGTAGTTAAGAATGCTTGATGCCATTGCAGAGGACCTAGAGTCTGCACCCCCATAATTGCCCACAACTATTTACAACTGCAGTATCAAGAATCCAACACCTTTGTAGGCAATGCTCACAGGAGGTGCATGCACATACATGCAGATAAACACTCAGACACACGAAATAAGATAAATAAATATTTAATGAACATACAAATCGTTTAAAATAATTCCTAAAAGCACACAATGGTATTTGTGCAAAATAATCTTTGAATGACAAAACGGTTAGAGAAGAAAAAAAAACATATGAAGGAAAAAATATAAACTTTTAAACTAATAAGATGAACAGCTGAGCCATCCTCTGCCACCAGGAGAAATGTGACCAATATTTCACACTGAGTTGGGACAAAATATATTCATTTCCTGAACACCACACTGTACTTTCTCTCACAGGTGAGGATATTAAACTTTGATGCAACCAACTTATGACCTGCCTTCGCTTTCAATACCTCCTGCTACTGTAGACGTTGAGCAGATGTGTAAAACATGTTTCCACGGAGTTCCCAGTTTTAAATCTATTACCCAGAATACAGAAGAAATAATTCTTCCATGTCATCAAAATTTACTTCCTGTCCTTTTCTAACTTCTTTTCACGTTGAATCCCTTCCCTCTATGCCTTACCGCCCACCCCCTTGACTTTCTTCTTCTTCTTCTTCTTCTAAGTAAATAAACAGAGAGGGTGAAAAAAAAATCAGGCATACAGTAAGACCCAGATCCTTGACTTTTTACGAATATTGACAGGGAACCGAATTGAACTTTAAATTTGTGTTTCCAAATAAACACCTACTTACGAGGACTGCATTGAAAGGAAACTAATGAAATTCCAAGGTGCTCTGGGGTGGCTGCTTTATTCTGATCGGTGGTAGATTGCACTATTGACCAAATGTCAGGCGAGGAGCGATACAATGATTGAATAAAAGTGTACACATAATCGGAGCAGAGAACTTTGCCAGGACCAGCGTTGTTGAATTACTCATAATGCTAAAAGAAATTCTTTTTTTATAGTTACACATACCTCTGCTCTGAGTGCAAATAACATATATATATATTTTTTCCAGGCCCCCTCCTAATTGTATCGGGGCCTCCGGATAAAATAATGCGAGGCGTCTGAGCTAGAGACGCTGATGAAATATTTTCAGCCTCGATATTAATCTGTTATCAGTTCTGTAGGTGTGAAGTGTGATGAAGATGACAGAGAATCATGCTCCACAGGCCTCAAGTAATTTGCACCAAAGATATTTAGATCTATCTTCGGACACTGCAGATCAGTTATTATGGGAGAGGAGAAGCCCTTGGGGAGTCTACCTTGAAACATATTTCAAATGCCGGGGGAGTTGCATGAAAATTGGGTAATGAATGAAATTCTGATTGCAGAAAAATCACTTTGGAATGGGGCCGTTGCGACGTGCAGCTGCCCCGTGTAAACCTTAAGTGCTTAGCAACAGGGGCTGGGTTGTATGCATTTTTCAATGAGTCCCAATACCGATTTTTTTGGATTATTCCTCTGTACCAGTCAGTTGAGGATAGACAAATATTTATGAAAGACCCCATAGTTATGGTTTTTAATTAAAAAAGGGCCATGGTGCATTCGTCATATATGGCAGCCTTGAGATAGATGCCTTACGAAAACTTCACCACAGAAATGTTCATCTTTATCCCCACGACTCTACATACTTTGCCAAGTGTTCAAGTCTAGTGGGTATTCCTCAACAATTCCAGCCTAAACCAACTTCTCAACAAGATTGGACTTTCATTCTTAACTCTCAAGCTGGGATCAGGAAGTGTCCACCATTGTTCCCTCTTACGAAACATCTCTGAAATACCCAGACAGGGTTTCCTCATGTGGGCCGAGTAGATTGTTCTGCATTTGGTCTTCTTTCTAAAGGAGAATGACAGCATTGTTTACACCAGGTAGGCATCTGTTATGAACACGAGCATAAATCTGAAGTAGCACTCACGGAGCTGGAGAGTTAGCCCAGGAGCTAAGAGCACCCTCGGTTCTTCCAGAGGACTCGAGTTTCTTTCTCAGAACCCATGGATGCTGGGTGGCTAACGACCACCTGTACTTCTCGAGCTGCAGAAAATCTGTCCTCTTCTGACCTCCACAGACACTTGCACTCATGTGCACATGCCCACAAGCAGACCCACGGAATTGCAGATAATTTAAACATAAAATGGATCTTTAAGAAGAGACTCGCATCTGTATATATGTATTAAGAATAAAGTACATTGAACTAAAGTATATAATTCTTAAATAAATGACACATTAGGACATAGCTTATATTTGCTTTCAATAGATACTATATTCTAAGTCATGAGATTTGGCATCAAATTTTGTGTGTGTGTGTGTGTGTGTGTGTGTGTGTGTGTGTGTGTGTGTGTGTGTAAGGTATGGTATATGTGGTTGTGTGTGTATATGTATGTGTATGACTGTCTTTCTCTCTCTCTCTCTCTCTCTCTCTCTGCGTGTGTGTGTGTGTGTGTGTGTGTGTGTGTGTGTTACTGATCATAACAACTCTTGGCAGAAAGACCTGGGATGGCTCCTTGATCTTTCCAGTTTAGAAGGGCATCTGAACACCAGAAGATGTTCTATGAATCCAAGAACATGGCAGCTATGCCTGGAGAGCTGAAATCCCTGAAAAACTGTGTATTTAAAAAAAATGAGTAGAGGAGTTCCTGAGAGCAGAGAAGCTCAGAAGGGCTGATAAATTAGGAAACAATAGAAACGTGGGATACAGAAGCAAGATCTCTCTGAAACTCCGTAAGTGTAAACAGAAGAGGGGGCGCGGCTTGCAATGACGTGTAGATGTCCCCTGAAGCATTCTGGGCAGATGTTCTAAAGGAGGACGTGTCTGTTGTGTTCAAGGAACCAGTCAGAGAACAGGATGACTGTTACAAAGACTATGGGACACTAAGCCAAGAGTGCCAACAAGAATTTGACTTTAATTCCAAATGACATCAGAAACCATATGGGGGAGCTTAAAGTAAAAGGGCTGCAGTGTAGACTGTCCTTTAGTGGGGTGTAATTCCAATGTAAGTGTAGACTTCGTTAGGAAGAGACTTAAATGGAGAGAGAGAGAGAGAGAGAGAGACGAGAAGGCTACTGCAGTACTGCAGGTTAGAAGCAGCCCTGGCTGTGCTAAAGATGGTGCTCATGGGTAATATCTGATGATATCTACCCTCTCATCATCTTGAAAAGAAAACCCACAACCTTGAGAAAGAAAGGTTGATAAATTCAAATGAGAAGAAACTTCTAGTTATGTAACTATTGCTCACTGAATCAATAAAAACTAAAAGAATAGGTCTTTGTGGGGTTTTTCCATGCAAAGATTGAACCGTAACTGATGAACATCCCAGCATGGACATCAAGCAGGTACAGGCATACTCAACTCTAGGTGGGAAGTAATAAACAGATAGCGCTTAAAAGTCTCACTCCAAGGGGCCAGAGATGTTAAGAGCACATATTGCTTTCTCAGAGACCCTGAGTTAGACTTCCCAACACCTATATTGTGCTTCCCACAGCTACCTGTAACTCCAGCTTGGAGATGTTGTATACTCTCTTCTGGACTCTCCCCACACCTGCGCGCGCGCGCACACACACACACACACACACACACACACACACACACACACACACACACGCCTAAAATAATAAAGATAAATCCTTAAAACTATTACATTGAAAGCTGGGCAAGGACTCGGGGCTCGAGAGTTTGTTTCACACACTAACAAGGTGCTGGGTGCAATACCTGGCATTGTGAACACCATGAAATCAGAGGAAAACAAAGAAATGGCTGTGGGTGGAAGGAGAAAGGTTACTCGCCCTAATTTCTAAGACCCACTGATGCTGGGGGACTCAATGGAGGAACGAAGGCACGGAAAGGGAATCAAAAGGGAGAACTTTGACCCACTGACTACGAAAGGTGAAAACTTTGAAGAAGAAGATGTTTAAGCTCATATCATGTTATTTATTGCTACAAATCAAATATGATGATGGCTGAAATTTTATCATTGGGGTAAAAAAACATGGAAACAGTTACAGGCATTGAAATGATCAAGGGATTGATGGGTCCTGCATGTGAAAATGAAAGTGGAATGAATTTATAAGACTTTCCTAGTCGGGGAATAAAGACTGAGCCTCTCCTGGTTGTTGACTTGAATAGAAGGATATATAAAGAGAAGAGAAGCCCGGGAGAAAAACGGGTCAGGAAGGAACTGGGGAAGCACTGAGGCTCAGTGGGTAAGGTACTTAGTTACTAATGGGCAGTCTGCCCTTCGTTTGGCTAATTTGTTATTGATTTTTAATTAAGAAGCCCTCAGCAGCAGAGGTTCCTGCATAGAAAGTGATCGCTTGATCAAGGTCAGGCACGGGTTAGGGAGACAAGCATCCTGCCGCAGTCAGAACGCCAGGATCAGACTCCAGATCCAGCTAAACCCTCGTGTTCCTGGACATCTATTCCCTTGCGTTTGATGAAGGCATGGACTAAGTCTTAACTTTTATATTTTGCACGAGGCTCAAATAGTACACTAGATACACAACTGTCCATTATTTTGAACTTGATTTTACATAAAAAATTTTGTTTCGGTTTTGTTTATTTCCTGGAAGTAGATTATTATTGCCGCTTTCTTTTGATGAGAAGCACGATGAAGCTTCCTCACACAATAAAATTTCTTTCGCAGAATGAAATAACAAAGCTACTAAAGTACTAGAGGATCAAATCTTGATACAAAATATGTATTTGTGTTTATAAACAGTTTATCCCCATGTCTTCTGGTTCCTGAATAATGACCAAATCGATGCCAGTTTACTTTATTCCTAATGCAAATGCAGGGAAAGCCTTAGCAACTAGCTGAGACCTTGAAAACTCCATCCTCATCTAAGACCAAGTTCTCCTGCGTGCGCCGAGTGACCTTATCTACCAGTCTGAACAATAGAGCCCGTCATTAGGGCCTCCCAGTTCTAAAAGCAGTTTTTCAACTTCAAAATCCCTACTCAGATGATCTGTGGAAAAGCGCCTTCCACACTCCGAGGAAGAGAAATGCAGAAATGTTCACATTCATGAGACAATAGCTCCCACTGAATGCCATAAAATGAAATCTGCCCTTTCGGTTCTTCCTTCAAAAGAAAAATTGCATAAATAATACATCTGGTCCTTGCAATACCAAACAAGCACAATAGCTACTTTACAGCTTTCATCTAAATGAAGGCCATCTCTTTTCATTTTATTACGGAACCATTAGTACAACATCACCCCTTCTGATTGGCTACGAGGTCCAGACAGATGGCATCCTGCCTGCTGCCAACGGAGGTGCTAATAGCACTGGAATGTGGGGCGGCAGCTACAAGGGAGTTGTGAGTTGATCAAAACTGAAAATTGAATATAACTTCTTAGATCTAGGGGTGGCTGATCACTAGTTGTTATTAGCAACCTGACAAATATAGAATCACTTAGGAAGGGATCGCAAGGAAAACGTCTCTAGACAAGGTTGGTCTATGGGGAATTATGTTGACTGGGTTTCAAACAACAAGCCTACTGTGGGTGACGCCATTCCCTGGAAAGGGGATCCTGGATTACATAGGCATGGGTAAGCATGCTGAATGCAGGCGTGCTTACACCGATAAACTGCTCTCTGTCCTTGATTGTGGATGACACACTATTGTTAGCTTCAAATTCCTTCTGCCTTGACTCTCCTGAAATGATGGGCCAGACCAGACCCTGGAACTGTGAGCTAAAACAGCCCTCCACCCTTAAGTTGCTTTTAGCAGGTCATTTTATCACAGCGATTGGAAAGAAAATTAATAAGAGAGAAGGCATGCTCTTTCTCTGGAAAAGTTAGTATAAGCCCTTCTTTCACGGTAGCCCCCCAAAATCCATCTAAGAATCTATGAATCTCCTCAGAGTAAGACAGAAAGTTTTCACAAACAGGACCTGAGGATGCAAAAGCCTTTTCTGTAGAGTGCCATGATGATTTAGCTCTTTACCAGTCTGTGTTAGAAATATGGAGGAGGGGGTATTGTTTTGATTAAATCTCCTTTTCTACCTGTTTCAATTCAGACAAGAAAGAGTTGTTTGGGGGAAAGGAATGAAAATAATCACGAAATTAGATTTTTTTCTAATTATTCACGGATTTAAATTATCCTCACTGCTGTGGCCTCTGTCCCATGACAACAGATAATTGAGAGGTGGCTGTAACTGACATATTAAGGCTTTCTTTCATTTAAGGCAAATAGAAGTACACAGTTAAACATTAGGCTTACGCTCTAGGTAATCAGAACCACATGGCAGACAGCCACCAAACAGAGGTTTAAAGGGATTTGCTGACTTGCGATAAATACAGTGCTGTAGAGAGAAGTTAAGGAAAATTCAAAGTAACCCGTGGATAGCAGCTGGCATTGTATGGATTTAGCAGGACCAGATTTAATTGCCCATGAAAAGGAATTACACGAGGCAGTGTAACCTGTGATTTCTTAGACTTCACACTGCTGTTTCTTCTCTACAGAAGGGCCTTTTAAAGGCTTGCTGTATGATTACATATAATCTTAACTTTATTTGGAGACGTGTGAAAGTGCTGTAGAGTGGGGCATGGGTCGTTCCAAGCTAACAGAAAACGAGTTGAAACAGGCTACTTCATGTAAGCAAGGATTATGTGCCATGGGGGCTTCACTCTGAGAAAACAAGGGGGAGGGTATTTGGTGGGTGGTACCAGCTGCTACATATCGGCTGGGTGATCCTCCACGGGGACACTGAGTGTCTTGCTGCCTTTCTAGTCTCCAAAGTGGGAATCTATGTGTACCACTCATGTGCGTAAACTGTTAGAGAATATGTATAATAAAGACCCGAGAAGTCTTACTTAGGCTTTAATCAGTGCCCTAATAAGAGAGAAACAGGAGTACTGGACTGAGGAGATGGCTTAATTGGTAAACCCGAGTTTGAAGCCCAGTACCCATGTTGCTGTTTTGGGTTCTTTAATTAAAAAAAAAAAATAAAACGAAGGTCATATCTTACCCTAGACATTAGCACAGGTTGATTCCTAGAGGTCATTAGTCAGCCAACAGAGCTACTTAGTGAGCACAGGCTCCAAGGTAGATCCTGTCTTATAAGATGGATCTTTAGATGAGGAAGTCACCTAGGTTTGGCCTCCAGCCTTCAGAGGCATTGCCACACACATGCACATGAATCAATGTGCTCACACATATGCAACAGGAAACACAATCGTAAATTAGGAAGTAAAAATGCAATGTGGTGGTCTGCATTACACCATAGATAGATTTTTTTTTTTTAGAATATTGCATTTAGTTACAAATTACTGCTACTGAGAGTTAGATGTGAAGAATTTAAAGTATCCTCAGCCTCTAATATTTGTGTTTGCCTTTATAAAAGGAAAATTAAAACACTGGCAAATGCCTTTTAATTTAATTTTTAATTCTTATCCCTTTAGAGACTACACATGAAATATTCATTTATCTTCCATTTCAGTTTGGTAGTATACGCTTGACAATTAAGAACTTGATGCGCCAAGAGATGAATGTATTTGGGTTAAATATGAGTGCTCTGTAGAAAGCAGGCTCTGCAGGAGGTAAGTTGCATCGCCTAGCAACTCTGAAAAGAGACGACGAAAACTTCTGATTCGAAGAACTTGAGAAAAGTGGGTCCCCGCCCCTCCAATACATTGCTGGCCTTAAGAAATACATCTTGATTTTATCATTCAAACACAAAGTGCTAAACCCTTAAAAGGTTCCTCTCACTCTGCATCCGTCCCATTGATGCCATTGATCTGATCCAGCACCGTCCGTGGCTCCCCACCATTGGCCTTTGTCCTGGTGGGATATTACCATTAGGATGGATTTAACATTCCCAATCCTAACTTCCTAACGTCTACCATGACACTTTCCTGCACAAATCATCCTCATTTTCATAATGACAAGTTAATGCACAAAGATGAAAATTGTAACTGTAGATTTCCAAATGCAGACTGGGGTGGAACATCGGCAACTACAACATGCTGTGGTTTTATAAAACTGTCATTTATAACTGATGCATAAGCGGGTCGCCTTATTTTTAATCTACTTTTATTTACAATGTTTGGCTAAGTACTATAAATATGTAAATTATAGTGTATTTGGATTTCCAAACACTGACATGAGACGTGGTAAGAGATCAAAATGGAAGACAGAAGACATGCTTTTGGTTATAGCTTTGGTTTTGGTCTTGGTTTTGGTTTTGGTTTTGGTTTTGGTTTTGGATTGGATTTGGTTTGATTTTGGTTTTGGTTTGATTTTGGTTTGGTTAGGTTAGGTTTGGTTCTGGTATTGGTTTGGATTGTTTTTGGTTTGCTTTTGTTTTAGTTTGGCTTGGTTTGGTTTGGTTTGGTTTGGGTTGGGTTGGATTGGGTTGGGTTGGGGTTGGGTTGGTTTGGGTTGGGTTGGGTTGGTTTGGGTTGGGTTGGTTTGGTTTGGTTTGGGTTGGGTTAGGTTGGTTTGGTTTGGTTTGGGTTGGGTTGGGTTGGGTTGGGTTGGTTTGGTTTGGTTTGGGTTGGGTTGGTTTGGGTTGGGTTGGGTTGGGTTGGTTTGGTTTGGTTTGGGTTGGGTTGGGTTGGGGTTGGGTTGGTTTGGATTCTTTGAAATGAGTTCTTACTTTGTATCCCTGGTTAGTCTGAATATTCCACATAGACCAGGCTGCCCTTCAGCCTTGAAGTGGGATATTACACCCTGATGAAGACTTGGTTTCCTTTAAGTCATGTGTCTTCTCTAGGAACCATTGCAGAGAGTGATTCTCTCTTTGCAATAGCCCCAGTAGGATTGCAATGACTACTGTGTTTCTTGAGCCCAATCTGGTCACATCATGGGCCAGCTGTTCCTTTGTCTCTGCCTGCAATTGACCATTTTATGGGGCTCAAACCGCCTACCTAATCCCGAGCAATCACTGAAAGAACCATTGTTAACTTTACCTCTATGGTTAATTTAAATAATTTTGGAGAGAGAATTGCATTGTGTAACCCATGCTGGCCTTGAATTTGATATTAGAGAGATATTGTAGCCTCCAAAGAGCTGCATTCTAGGCACACACATAATTTCAGTGGAAGACACTATTGCTGACCTATTGCTACAACTTGCTTCATGAGAGAACCCACAGCGAAGGATCTGCCTTGAAGAGGAGAACGGGGGGGGGGGGGAGTGAGAGCCAATCAAAGGAGCCTTTATTTGTTTACATTTTCTGTTTAATAAAACGTTTGCGAGGCCCGGACCAGGGTCCCAGGGCTAATTCCAACTTCACAAATCATTATAACTTATTGTGTAAATTAGTCATACGTCCTCAACCAAACACAATCAAAATTGCTCCTCTCAAGAATGGTTATACCTCCAGTTGGATGTATAAAGAGAATTTATTTCCCCCAGTATAGGCATTGTTCTACATGAGGCTATAATGTACAGGTGTTGTGTTATAAATTAATGATATTAATTTCATGTGTAGCTTATGAAACAGAAGATGTATGCATATTTCAATATAAGTTATGGAGTGTAGTAGAGTTTTGGATGTTGGAGGATCTGCCAACTTTGTCTCGGCAAACACTGCACACAGCATTAATGTACAATTAGTTTATCCCTTACTCGCTCTTTACCTTGTATCTGTGAACTCAGATTTATGTGCTTCATGGAAACCCTGTGCAAGCACAGTGATGACTCACCGGCTGCATTTCTGAGGTTACCACTACTAATCTTACTACCTGGTAAAGGACAACAGTGCTGGACATGCTGGCCCAAACCAGCTACTCCAGCTACTTGGGAGGCTGAGGTACGAGGATTGCGAGCTCAAAGCCTGCCTGAGCTCTACTATGAGTTTGAGAACAGCCTAGGGAATTAAGTGAGACCTGTCTCCACACTGAAATATTTTGAAAGTTTTTTTTTCTCTTTTTTTCAGAGCTGGGGACTGAACCCAGGGCCTTGTGCTTGCTAGGCAAGCGCTCTACCACTGAGCTAAATCCCCAACCCTAATATTTTGAAAGTTAAAGGAAATAGGAGGACATAGCTCAGGACATCGTACAATACTTGACTACACTGTGCAGAACATGTTCAAGGTCAAAGATTTACATCCCTGAACTATACACACATACACAGACAGGGAGAGAGAGTACACACACGCACGTATGCACACACACACACACACACACACATACACACACACACACATACACGCATACATGCACACACAGTGAGGAGGAGGGCAGGGGTATGCAGGGACTTTATTCAGTTCTTGACTGCATTATTATTTCATACTGATATTTCTGAAACAGTAGAAAATATGTATCATTGTTAAAATCATAGGAAAATCTGGGAAAGGCAAAAGCAAGTTCTGACGTCAAATGAACTAATACAGTATATATAGCAAATTTATTTTAAAAGTGACAACAATGAATCGATGTGTAGGTAGACGTATAGATACAGGTGCATATTAACAGTAGTCCCATCAGCACTAAACCATCAGTGAGGAGACACTACAAGCCAGGGTTCGACATGGCTCTCAGAGCTGTTCCTCTGGTTGTAGAAAGATCTTATCCATGTTCCCTCCTCTTCTATAATAAAAAGAGTTATCTCCTAGTTACAAACTGGATTCAGTCCTTGGCTCCAGTGAGTCTAAAAGTAAGTATGTATGTCCCTTCCCCTGACAATTATTATCGGAGTCTCTAAAATTCTAATAACGATATTCTCTGTCTAGGGAAATTGCCACCTTTTCTTTCACGTATAAACAATATCTTATTTGTCAGGGTTATGATTAATTACATTGTAAAGGGTAACATCATCCACGCCTGTCAAAGATAAACTAAATTAAATGGACAAACAGATTAGATATAAAGGAGGGATATTAAGAGATTATGGGATGGCTTCCCTCGATATCTTTAAAAACGGAGCAGATACCCATCTGCTTACGAGAGTTTAGGCAAAGTTTGCCTGAAGCCAGCAGGAGAAAGCAGAGAGATAACTTCTAGAATTCTTCGCAGCTCTGTTTTCTCCTAAGGTTTCACCCTCTGTCCTCTAACTATACCGTGTCCTCTCAGCTCTCTGACGAGGCTTCTGGCTAGGATGAGATTTTGTTTACTTTGTCTTTTATTTCTTTCTTAAAGTTAACACACTTTTCATCTTATGGTTTTTATGTGTCTCAATGAAACAGAATCGATGAATACTAGTCAAAAAGAGGAATATATGTATATTCATTCCTCAGTCTAGGGGAATGTTACTAAAAGTTATGACTGACATAATAAAAAGGTTAAATACATGCACCCTTTATTTGTACAACCCCATGGCCAGACCATCAAATGGTTTGGGATTTCTTAGAGAATTTTGAAAATCTCCACTATGTAAGTTAAAAGACCATTATGCCATTATGCGGACCAAACTATAATATTCTTCAATACTAAACAGGGCTAAAGCATATGCCCTGTTTAAAAGAATAAAAACAATCATTAAAATAAAACTGCCTTCATTGAGTAGTAACAGAATCCAGGCCAGTCAACCTCAGCAAGGCCTGCAGGGGCCGCTCAGGACCTCGGAGGGAAAGGGGAGCCAAACAAACCAGCAAGGCAGCGGCGCCCCCTGGAGGAGGGCAGTGTGGGTAGCAGGAATGTGTGAAGGCCCCGGAACAAAGATGGAATACAGATCTCATCCCACTCCTTTGATAATTTTTTTCAATATTAAATTATTTCACAGACATATATAAATCCTTTTTAGTAGAGAGTAATTGCATACTATATGAAGTTGACCGATAGGTACTTCGTTGCATTAAAAAAAAAGAAAGAAAATCTAATGTCCTTTTTTAAAAAAGCATCTTTTAAAACTACTAATATTTTTTTCTGTAGTAATTCTCTCACAGAAATTTATATTCTAAATGCCTTTGTCACTGATGATACTTTCTACCGGGTCTTATCTATAGAATTATGACATTTTAAAGTAATAGCAAGCCAGGTAGAACAGGTGATAGCTATTTAATTTGTATGTGTATGTATAAATATACTTATATATATACACATACACACAGTAAACATATATATGATTATATATAATTTGTATATTTGTGTTATATATGTTAAGTACATATATTGTGCTACATATACCATATATATACATACATAAGATATATTTGAGAGCTCTCTCTTTGCAACATAAGTGAGAAATATTACATAATAATTTGTCTCAGTATACCACGTCGAGACTTACCTCACAGTCTAGATTTCTGGGGTGCTTTGCCATTTGTTTAGGATATAGGAGTAAATCTTGTTCAGGAATGCCTAGCCAATGCCATTTTGCATAGCCAAGAATGTTTGTCCTTTGAGTAACTGGTCAGTAGAGATGTGTAATTGGGTACATTTTGGTTAACAAACACTATGAAGTATTAGTAACTGGAGAAAAATGGCACCCTATCAAGCATGAGTAACAACATTTATCCCAAGGGCATTGATACGAGACCATTCCTGTCTGCAGGTCTGTCTGTGAGCTTGTATTTTTGTGTATCAGTGGTTGACTTTGCATAACTCAGATTATCTATAGAAACGTTAATTTTTACTAGTGTCATATCACACAGAGTGCTGGGTAGGGAAATATATGTAGGAGTCATGACTTCAAGGGCCACAGTGTTGTTTTGTAAGTGAAATATTTCAATGTGATTTTCGTTCATGGAGAAGGAAATGTTTTTATTTCTCGACACATATATAACTTACTTTATCACTGTGAGAAACATGGAAAATGAACTAAAAGTGAACTCAGGGTTTCTCACTAAGTCATTGTGATATTGATAATACATTAGATTATATGGTTCACCATTAGCAGAATGTAAGCACTCCTAAATGGAACTTGCTAACAAGGTAACTGAACATAAATAAATTAAATAATTCTCTTAGCTAAAGTATTTGTTTAAAAAATGTTTTCATACTTCAAATTTGAGGAAAGAGATGTCATTATAATGTACTTGGTCAAATTTCATTATAATAAAGATGAGAGATGTGTATAATAATTTATACTACACCACTATGAAACATATATGAAGCCAAAAGCATACACTGCTTTATTTCTCTTTAAATCACACCGCAATCATTTCATAAACCTTTGGCCATGGATTTTGTGTGATCCAAGGAAAGAAGGGTTATCCTACGGAAGTGACATACATGCTCCTTACAGAAAACATCTGATATATTTATATATGTTACATTGTTATGTAATGTATCACTCTCTGTAAAGAATAAATAAGCAATATTCTCGGATAATGCTCCCCTGGGGACTTCACTCCTACCCTGTAAATCATTAGTTCAGTTAACAAGGATTAAACAAGAAAATGTCATCAGTGTCACAGACCTTACCCCGAACATCCAGCGCAGTACCAATACCAAAAAAGCAAATGAGATGTTAATCTCTCCTGAACAAGTGTTTTATTCCTTCATGATTCAGAATGAGGCAAGGCCTGAATCAAGTCATCAATAGGCTTTAAGACTTATAGTAAGTGCACTTAATGAAATTTAAAACTCAGGCGTGGTAGCCATTTGATTTTCTCGAAAAACGGGCATTTTGGGCGTACTCACTCCAACACAGTCTGCTACCTGGCACAGGTATCAACAAAGACGCCTGGGAAATATTAGACTCCCTGTGGGAGTGGCAGGAGAAATGGAGAACGACAGATTGCTCCATCCTGATCCTTCATGATTCTTTTCTAGTTATTGAGTATATAAATTTCAATCCCCTCATACAACTGAAGGGGGAAAACATGATTATCATATCACTCGAAGCTCGGCAACCCCACCTTCAGCTCAGTATAAATTCACTCCCTAGGAAGTGACTTTTTTTCTATTTCTTAACAGAAACATTAAATTTTGTAAGATTAAAAATGATCGATTCTACCTTTCTTAACACAGGGTTGCGTTTGATAGGACGGCCATCGCTAAGCCACCATAGTACAAGTATCTTCGTGGGTGAGGAAGGTTTAAAGCGAAGGCTGTCTCCTATTCGGATTCTCGAAGAAAACTGTGAAGGGGAACTGTTGCGGCCCCTTCAGTTCCTCCACTGCATGCGCGGTGCCCATGCTTTTCATAACGGCAAGGAGTAAGGAGTTATAAACAGACATTACTAGAATGGGTTGGTTTTAGGATTTATTTAATAGACTTGCTGGGCGGCTAACAGCAATAGGAGCAAAGTGAAGAAATCCTAGTAGACCACAGCCCTGTAAAAAGGAAATAAAGTGAGTCCGTCACCTACTCTCATAAAGAGATCCTGAAAATTGTCTCTAAAGCAGAAAAACAAGGCAGGAACGGCCAGTCTCTCAGTCAAAATAATGATAATCTATCGTGGATAGGAGTTTGCGGGGTCGCGGATGGCGATGGATTCTGGGCGAGGGGGGCAGTCACTGTCTTCAGCTATGGACGCACTGAAAGCCCACCAGAGTGCAACAGTTCCAAACCCACAGTGGGCGCAGATAACCTGGTTAAAAACTGAACAACAGCAAAAAGGTCACGAGTGTGGGAAGGGAAGAGTCTTGGGGACAGCAGGTAATTAGGATCAGATGGGGAGGATTAGGCAGGGAGTTATCGGAATGC
Source organism: Rattus rattus (assembly GCF_011064425.1). Classification (NCBI taxonomy): domain Eukaryota; kingdom Metazoa; phylum Chordata; class Mammalia; order Rodentia; family Muridae; genus Rattus; species Rattus rattus. Next base: position 11,001,216 of record NC_046159.1, read on the forward strand.
ACATTAGGCATGCATGAAAGTGTGGAGGAACAACCCAGGAAAGGTTAAGTTATAGTAACAGTCAGCCCCGAGACAGCACTGATGGCAACGCTGTCTCTCTCCCGGCTTAAGAGGATGACTGTGGAAAACAGTCAGGCAACCTGGACATTTTAAATCCTCTGTTTTTTTTTTTTTTTTTAATCAGTTACCCATTTTCTTAGTTCTTAAAGGTGTCCTCTGTCTCCGCTACATGTGCTTGGCTCTCATCAGCACTAATGGGAATTAACAAGAAAATGGACCCTTAATCATTTATCTTACATTATAGGAAGGCGTGATCTGCGGACTTGATTAGAGTGGGAACTGAACAAGATATTACGGAGATGTGATTCTCTTCAAACACGTCCACTGCAGCAATTCAACTGGGAGAAAGCATTAGAAAAATTTTCTCCTTCTAGACCCCTCCCTGCGGTGGTCAGTACAGAAGCAAGGGGACAAAATGTTGCAAAAACGTAAAAGGTGTTGGGAAACCGGCTATTTACCAAGGTAGACGGTGTTCAGAGTTCCCTGACCGTTATTTTAGCATGGGTTTGCTATACGTTAGTGAGAACGTTGCTCTCGAAAGTGAAGACCTTATTTATTTGCCCAGAGTACACTTTAGGAAAAGTATTTTGGCCTAAAGTTTTAAGACTTATATGCTTTTAGGAAACCTTATTGTTGTGTGTCACGTACTTAAAACTTCAAGCTGAGAGCAATGCTAATCTATGTCAGAATGCTCCAGGCAGCACCGAGTGTGTGCCCCTTGGAGCAAAGCGAACTGAACTCTGGGAGTTTGGGGGTCCCACTTTTCCTAGTGCCCGTTATCTGAGGACACCGGGGCTCCCTGTGGTTTCTTGCTGTGTTTATCTCTGCTTTTCCCTCCTACAGAAGGCTGTGGAGCTCCCTTCCCTGAAGACACATCCGCTGCTGCTTTAGAGACGCCACCCCACACACACACACACATACCTGCTAGCAGAAGGCACACTTAACTCCATCTTGCTTTTCAGTGTCTTGCTGTGGGGCTCACAAACCAATCAGTGGGGAAAGAATGCCACGTTAGATGACCGTTAATTTGGTGATTCAATTTCACTTTCCTATTTACTGAAAGAGTATTATGTAACATGATTATACTTAATTCTTTGATCTCCAAGTTGCTTAAATTTTTAATCAAAATATGATGTTTTTTAAAGGAAGCAAGAACATTCTCTTTATTCATCTTGTGTAAATTTTGTCGTAGCAAAAAAAAATAGTAACAGTAATTTCACTTTCAGGAAGCTGGCTGTAAAGTAAGAGAAAGAATCCTGTGTTTTGTCTTATTAAGAGATTCAAGGAAATCAGTTTAACATTATAAATAAAAAATAGTGAATATCAGTAATGAGAAGCAAAATATGACACAAAGTTTAATAAGTTGCAAAACCTCAAACGTTATACCTGTTACAGAAACAAGGCCACAAAATGTTCTGTAGTGTGTTTCAAAAGTTGTGTATATTTGCCAAAATAATGTTATAACTTTGACTGAGGAAACAATAACATAAATTGATAATATAAAAACAAACTTTTTACCTGACTGGGAAAAATACTTAAAGATATCAAATGTCCCTGTTTTTTATATATCTGAGGTGAGGTCCTGAATAATTTTAAATCTTCATTGATTAGATTCACTTCGGTAATCATCTAAAAAAAAACCAGTGGGTTAAAAATAAAATTGAATTTTAACAACCTAATGATATGAGTTTCCCTAAAATATAAAGTAAGAAATATATTTAATCTGCAATTAACAAAATATTTGCTTTATTATAATACGGCAACAAAATAGATTAATCTGAGCAAATGTAGAAGCTATCGGTAGACTGAATGGCATACAGCAAACATTCCCCTCCACGTTGTATAGTGTGAGAATGTGAATGGAGCAGAGGCGAGCCACTTGACAATTGCTGCTAAGATGTCTGAGACAAGGTCTCACTATGTACCTCAGGCTAGGCAGGAACTCACTATGTAGCCCAGGCTGGTCCCAGTGATTTCCTTGCCTCAGCACCCATGCACAGTGCCGGTGTTACAGATGTGAGCCACCCTGCTTAGTTTATTATAACTGGCATTTAACAAACTAAAAGCTAAAGGTGGTTAATCCCTGAAAGCCTGGTAGGTGTCAGGAAACAATATTGACGTAGCAATAGCCCTTCACTCAACAGTATCAAGAAAAAGATTTAAATAGAAAAGTTAGAAGTCATACCAGTGAAAATTAACTATTACCAGAACAGCATCAGACATGATATCAAAACTAAGAAAACAGTGTGCAATTTTAACACTGTGACAAATACCCGGTATTTTAGGTGATAAGATATTGTGCTAACTTAATAAAAAAAAAGACAAATACAGAATATCTAGCAAAAAACTGTATCATCTATAAGACAAAATAGATAATTAACAATGATAAGCAAAGATAATCTTGCTAAGAAAACATGGAATAAAAATTAAAACAAAATCTCATATTTAGTTCACTAAAAACAGTTTTTAAAGCCATAACATATAGAGAGAAAATGTGCACAAAAATATAGATATTTGATACCTAATTTTATGTAAATTATATGGCAATAGTTACACTGATAATTTCATATACTTTACTATATTGAGTTAGTAATTCTAAATTGGGAGAATTAACTTAAAAAGTAACAAAAGGACCACACAGTTTCTCAGACATATTTCTAGGTGTTTCTCAGGGAGCCATAAGGATATCTGCATACTTTAAATTTCTCCCAAACTAAATATATGAGAAAAATGCTCAAGATAATATGTTATATTTAAGGAATATCTATGTCATTATATTAAATTTTTGTAAGTAAGAAAATAGGGGAAAATATATGATGACACATTTCTTTCAATGAACGACATTTTGTCAAGTAGAAATCTAGGATCAATTTCTGATTATGCATACTTTGAAAAAGCTACTAAATGTGGATAGAGGAATACAATGAACTAATGGCGATCACTGTGGTATAATACGTGTACTTCCTCTTTTCTCACACACCATTCGGTTATAAATCTTAGACGTGGTTTAGTGTTATACTTAGTCTAATATATTTCGGAAGATAGTTTTACTAACTTGGTTCATATTCACATCTACTCTGTGGTAATAATTCGTAATACCTCGAGCTAATTAGTCGAGGTTCAAACTCCTCATAACATTCTCTGTTGGTGGCAGTGTCTTTTGTTTCGCACATGTTTTAACTTAGAAACCCACAAAGGAGAGTCAGGTTACGATATGCCATTGAAATGTTCTATGATCTATAGCAATTTTTCCTCACCAGTGTCCTCCTGGTCTGAGGCGACTGTTGTAGTGGACCATGTGAGAACAGTGAATGGTCAGCCTCATTCTTGTTTGGTCTCTGTCCACCAGCTGCTCATAGCAAGTACCTCAGGGCATCTTCACACTGCCAAAGGGGCACAGTGCAAGGCCTGTAGTTGGGAGTCATTTCCGCAAGCTCACTCCTCCCCCAACGGCCATCCAAGTTGCACTCTCTTTCACAGGCTCTCTGCTGTAGACTTCAGAGGGTTTTCCCCACAGCCAGCCCCAGGCTTGGCTTTATGAATGGCACCCCCACAGTCAAACGTTCCTTCATCCTAGGTGTTCAACCTCCCTGATGCTGGGACCCTTTCATGGAGTGCTTTCTGTGGTAACCTCCAATCACAAAATTTTTGTTGGCTACCTCATAACTGCAATTTTACTACTGTTAGGAATCATGATGCAAATATCTGATATGCAGGATGACCTTAGGCGATCACTTTCAACCCCTAAGTGGTTCTCCACCCACAGGTTGAGAAACACTGATTTAAACCCATCCGTTAAGTTTCCAGGCCTGATCACATCAATGGCGGCTAGAGTTAATCTTATTTCTCACTCCCGTTTGGATTCATTGAGTCAATCATTAGGTCTTTGTGCCTATTGGGTTTGTTTTCCACGTATCTTTCTTTTCTTAAAGATCTGCTTACCATGTTTTTAGTTAAGTTTGCTTTTCAAAGGATACACGAAAATATAAAAGCAGTACAGGGCTCCTTGCTATGTTTTTGCTCATGCGCACATGTGATAAGCTTATCCAGTTCCTGGTAAATGGCTGTCGTTCAAACCATTAATCAATTAATCATCTCTCATCTACATCAGTACTGCAGCCCCTGAACTGGGATCTGTTCTGATCTCCCCGCATTCTCTGTAATCACCTTTACACAGATGCCAACGAGATCATGCAAAAGGCATGTGTAGCTTTGCCAAACATGTTCTCCCACCCTGTGAACACTAAAGGACCTTTATCAGCCTTTGCCCGTTCGATACGGTCGGGATTCCTTTTGGAGACGTGGTTAAACTCAAATGCCTTCATTTACTCTTTCGTCCAACCATCGTTTCATAAAAATGTTTCTTCTCTTCCTTTGTGTATGTGATTCGTGGTTCATAAACAATGCTTGCTCTTTCCCTGTTTAAGATTTTGCCAAGCAGTGGTGGCACGTGGCTTTGACTCCACCACTTGGGAGAAAGAAGCAGATAGATCTCTGTATCTGAGGCCACCCTCATCTAAAGTCACTTCTAGGACAGCCAGGGCTACGTGGAGGAGCTCTGTCTCCAAATAACAAACAAAATTTTCACAAAAGGTAGTAGCTCTTGGCATTTCGTCTAGGCTCCGCCCCACAGTTACCTGGCAACATCCAGGGGTGCCTGACTCTCTATAAAAGGGGCTGCTTGCACAGGATATCCCGCCTCTACCAAACATATTCCTGGATTTCCTATCTTTTTATAAAACACAATAGTATCTATGGTTTGAACATAAGATGCCAGTTATTGGCGTATATATCTAAAAACTCTGTCCCCAGCTGGGATGCCGTTTCGGAAGGTTATTAACCCTTACTAGGTTGGCGGGAGGACATGAATCACTGAGGGCAGGATTTGAGGGTTTATAGGCTGGCTTCCCTTTCTACGTGTTCCCTGCTTTCTGACAGTGGATACAATGTGATACACTGTCTCACGCTCCTGCCAGCACGTTCTACCACCACAGTTCGGTTTTCTCTCTTCTTACACTGTCAACCAAAGTAAACACTGTCTCCCATTGCTTCTTCTCAGGTCTTTGGTCTCACAGTGTAGTGAGAAAAGTGATTAATGCAGAAGGAAAATTCTTATTGTTTTTAATTACTTTGTAAATGTTTCTTTCTAAATCTTTGAGGATCTGGATAGTTACTATATAGCAATCTATTGTGTTATGAGCCAGTTAATTATTAATCATTGGCATGAAGATGCTAAAAAAGCACTTACATGTATAATACATTTAAGCTACAGAAAACTGATTTATATCTCAGGAATTAAAGAATGGGGTTAAAGAAAGACCAACTACATTAGCTATGATTTATGTATTTTCATTTATATTCCCATTTAAAGTTTTTGAAATATGCTGTGATTTCAATAAAATTAGTTTTTTAAGCTTGCTACTTATCTTCCTTCCTGACTCATTGATTTCTAAGCAATATTCAATTTTACACCAGCATATCATCAAATAAAACAAGTTCAATTTAAATATTTCTTACAAAAAAACTTTTGGCAATCACCACATTTGATGATAGTTGATATACATTTTTTGCGAAAAGCAAATAAGCAATAATTTTCAAAATAACTTCAAATATTAAAAAAATCTTTATTTTTAAAAATAAAAGCTCATTTCCTGTATTTATAAATGGATACGTTGTGATCAATAATCAAAGTCTAGATGTATGAGTTAAACAAACTTTGAAAATATCCTCACTAACTATTCTTCTAATCCTTTAAACAATCTTCAAACAACGTTACTTTAATTTCTCGTTTACTGGTAAGTTTGGCAGTTAAATGAGAAAAAGAAGCTGCATGTCACATTGGAAAAAAATAAAAGATAATTATAGCATCCAAAGTAGAACTTACTGCTATCTTTAAAATTGTAATTTTAATGATAAGAGAAATGTACTAATGACTAGAATAGAATATCAACAGCGGCGAAATAAGAAAAGGCAATAACAACTTAAGAATTCGATGATCATTCGTTTAAAATATAGGGAAGCGGTAAAATGTTGTTTGAACAGATGGATTTAAGAATAAAGCCTGGTAAACTTCTGATTTGTCCCAAGCTGTTGACAGCATCCATCAAATCCCATGTTTTATTCATGTGTTGTGCAATCACTATTGACAATTAGCACCTACTAATTCCAGGCGTGTTGACTTAAGAAGTCCTTCCATTTACTTAGATTTATTTGATTTACAGAGAAGACCTTTGTAAACCAAACAACCACATGCCTAGACATAGGAAAGGTATGTAGAGGTACACATGCTCTAAGGAGGACAGCGATTTCAGCCCCGAGTACATTTCGGACGTCTACCAAATGAAAGGAGAGATGGATGGCAGATAGAGGGCACCTGGATAGATAGAAGGTAGCAATAAAGGAGTGGATGGATGGTAAGTAGACGAAGGTGAACATAGACAGACAAATGGATGATGGATAATGTCGTAGTTAGGGTAGGGTGACAAAACACAATGGCCAAAAGCAAGTTGGGGAGGAGAACGTTTATTTAGCTTACCCTTCCACATCATAGTCCATCAAGGAAAGGAGTCAGGATATGAATTTAAGCAGACCTGGAACCTAGAGGCAGGGGCGGATGCAAAGGCCATTGAAGGGTTCTGCTTCAAGACCATCATCCACCATCCCAGGGCCCTTCCCCATCAATAACTAATAAAAAATATGTCATACAGGCTTGCATATAGCCCAACCTTAAGGAAGTATTTTCTTGAGGCCCCTCCTCTCTGATGACTCCAGCTTGTACCAAGTTGACAACTTTATACTAGGCCAGCACAGGTAATAAGTGGGTGGATGAATAGATGACAGGTAAGTTGGTGGTAGGTATGACCACCCCCCCCATAGGTTCGTGTGTTTTAATACTCAGCCATAGGGAGTGGCACTATTAGGAGGTGTGGCATCGTTGGAGGAAGTGTGTCACTGTGGGGGTGAGCTTTGAGGTCTCCTATGCTCAAATTATACCTAGTGTGGCAGGTAGTCTTCTCCTTGCTCCTTTGGATCAAGATGTTGAACCCTCAGCTCCTTCTCAAGACTTCCCACCATGATGATAATGGACTAAACCTCTGAACCTGTAGGCCAGCCCCAATTAAACGTTTTTCCTTTATAAGACTTGCCTTAGTCATGGTGTCTCTTCACAGCAATGAAACCCTGACCAAAGTCATACAAATAAATGCATAGATAAATGCTGGATGAATAGTGTGGTGCATAGTTTTAACTGTCAACTTTACACAATCTACAATCAATTGGGAAAAGAATCCCAATGTAGGAGTGGTTACTACATCAGGTTGGCCTTTAGATAGTTTCGATTGTGTCGACTAGTATGGAAAGACCCAATCCACTGTGGGTGGCACCATTCCCCAGTTGGGTTCTGAATGACATAAGACTGGAGAAAGTGATCTGAGCATGAGTCAGGTACATACATCTATTCTCTGCTCTTGACACTGGGTGTGATATGACAACCTCCCTCCAGCTTTTACCGCTGTGGCTTTCCTGATGAGCTGGACTGTGTGAACCATGAAAGAGAAGGCTACAGTGCCAGTGAAAGAATGGGCTTGCCAGTGAGAGGGGGAGCAAGCAGACTAAGAGTGCCTTCTTCCTCCATATCCTCTTGTATGTTATCACAAGAAGGCTCATCTCAGACTATAGACGGATCTTCCCCCCTCAAAAGTTCTGTATTCAAAGTGGGTCTTCACATTTCAAATGATTCAATAAGACAGACCCTTTCATAGATATATCCAGCTGATTCGGTGTAGGTAATCCCAGAGGTAGTCAAATGGAGAACCAAGAATAGCCATTATATCTGGGGAAAGGAGATCTTAATTGAGAGGCTGCCCCCATCAGATTGGTCTATGATCATGCCACTGAGGAACTTTTTTTTAAATTATGACTGATGTTAGAGGGCACAGGCCACCATGTGAGGTGCGATCTCTGGAAAGGTGGTCCTGGGTTCTATAAGAAACCAAGCTGAGCAAGCCCGGTTAGAAGGCTGGTAAGCGGCACTCTCCATGGGCTCTGCTTCAAATCCTGTCCTAGATTCCCATTTGCGATGGACTGTAAGCTGCAGGATGAGGTAAACCTTTTTCTTCCCCCAAGTTGCTCTACTAGGTCATGGTGTTGGTCACAACAATAGAGAACAAACGGGGACGGACAGTGACCTGAGACTGAGCCCATCATACCTTTCCCCCCTTAACGCTGCCTTTGTCAGGGTCTTTATCACAGCTACGGAGAAGGGAACCAGAGTGATTGGGAGCAAATAGCTGGATAAATCATAAAATTACTTCCAAAGTCCAATCTTTCCATTCTCCTGTAACTGTTCTGTAGAAAGGAATTATCAAAAACACGAAGGCCATATACTCGGCCAGCTATATGAAAACAAAGCTCCAGTTTAAACCATAATCGTGGTTGATGATTGGATATTGACTATTGAAGTCTCTGTTACTGCCACAAGTGCTTACAAATTAATGACAGAAAAGTTATCCACTTTGTAATTTTAGGATTCCGATATTTGTTTGGTGACTACTGTTTCTGAGTCTATTTTGCAAAAGGAAAGAAAGGAAAAAACATTTAAGTAACTTGTTTATGATGCATTAAAACTCTCTAAGCTGAGAATGTACTAGTACACACATAAAATCCACAGCATTTGAGAAACTGAATCCAGAGGTTTGTGAGTGGACAATGAAAAGAGAAACCCTCATCTCGTGTCAGTCTGTGGAAAAGCATCCTCTTTTATGCCATTAGGACAATAATGTTATTGAAATTGCTTTCTATCCAAATGAAAAAGTTCCCCTCTAATTGTGGTTGGAGAGTTTCTCACATGAGAAGATGTTGAATTTTCCCTAAAATTCCTGTATCTATTGAAATGATCATTTAAGTTTTACTTGGGGCCTGTTTCAATGTGGCTGGTAACATTCATTGACTCTCAATTTTTCAATAAGTCTGGCAAGCATAGAATAAATATCCCTTGCTCATGGTTTATATTTCTGATAGTTCATGGTTAACTTAAACTAATATAGCATAGAAGATTTTGAAAAAAAATTGTCTCATTAAAGTCAGCCTTACAGAAATAGTTTTTAAATGTTCCTATTTTCTGAAAGATGATATAAGGAAGTTTCATACTTAATTTATTACATAGTTGATGGAATGTTCCACTGAATCCTGTTGCCTTCTGTTTGGGAAGTTATACTTAAGTATTTCACTACCTCAGTAGTCCCAGGCTTATTCCAGTTACCTCTTTGGCCTCGTTTGAGATTTTTATAAATTGTGTCTTTGGGTGATTTCTTCTGGTCACGTACGTTATCAAATCTGTGGGCCGGAGAAAGGTTGATCTATTCCTTTCTTTCCTTCTAGAATTGATGGGGTGCTAACTAGCTCCTCTCTTTCATTTCTGATCTTAGTAATTTGTGTTTCTTGTTGTTTTCTTTAGTTTGTTTGCTTAGAGGCTTGTCGATTTTATTGATCTTCTCAAAGAACTACCTTTTGGAGTAATTGATTTTTTTTCTGTCATTTTCCTGTTTAACCCTCACTAACATTATTGTATGTTTTAGTCTACTTGCCTAATTTTCATTGCTCTTTTTATATTTTCTAGAAGCTAATGGGTTTCTATTTTGTTTTCTTCATTACTTGTGCAATTTTATATTTCTTTTCATATTTAGGCCAAAATATTTGAAATCATTTTTGAGAGTTTTTCTTCTAAGCCATCTATTACTTAGAGGTTTTATGTTTGACAACAAAGGAAACTTCAAGTCCCACATCTGTGACTAAGTTAATGTTATTGCATTTAACAGTTTGTTTTATGTGATTCCTGGTCCTTTAAGTTTGTGTTTGTGTGTTTTACTATTAGATATGCTATCCATCTTCAAAAATCTTCTACATGGCAATATTTGGAAATACAGTACTTTCTGTTGTTAAATTAAGTAATCTTAAATATCGATTAGATGCAAAGCATTGATAATGTTGTTTATTGAATTATGTATCTACTAATGTTCTTCCTACTTGATAAGTATCTTACAGATAACAGAATGCTGAAGTCAGTTATAGCAAAAGATTTTCTTTCTTTTATTTTATGGATTTTGGGGCTTTCTTGGTCATTGCATACTCATGAAGAATTTCCTCCTTTCAGAACTGACCCCTTCAGCATATTTTAGCATTCCTTTTATTTTATGTTCTTTTAGTTGATTTTTTTTTAGTTTAAAAACAGTTTATAGACTTACGCTCTGTATACACTCAAACTTGGATTCTTTATATGAGAGAGAGACAAAGCACTATTAGTCCACCTGAGTCTGTCCTATCTAACTTAGCATAGTGATGTTCATGTACATCCATTTCCCTGGAAATGGTGTCATTCTTCCTTGTGACAAACCAACCCCTTCCTCTGTGTCTGTGTGTGTGTACATCTGTATGTCTGTGTGTGAGTGTGTCTGTGTGTGAGTGTATGTGTGTCTGTGCATGTGTCTGTATGTGTACATACATGTGTCTGTCTGTGTCTGTCTGTGTGTCTCTGTGTGTGTCTCTATGTGCACATGTATGTGTGTGCATCTGCATGTGCCTCTGTGTGTGTGTCTGTATGTGCACATACATGTGAGTGTGTGTGTGTGCATATCTGTATGTGTCTGTGTGTGTGTCTGTATGTGTACATACATGTGAGTGTCTGTGTGTGTCTGTGTCTGTCTGTGTGTCTCTATGTGTGTCTGTATGTGCACATGCATGTGTGTGTGCATCTGCATGTGCCTCTGTGTGTGCATGTGTCTGTATGTGCACATACATGTGAGTATGTGTGTGTGAACATCTGTGTGTGTCTGTGTGTGTCTGTGTCTGTCCGTGTGTCTCTGTGTGTGTCTGTATGTGCACATACATGTGTGTGTGCATCTGCATGTGCCTCTGTGTGTGTGTCTGTATGGACACATACATGTGAGTGTGTGTGCACATCTGTGTGTGTGTCTGTATGTGCACATACATGTGAGTGTGTGTGTGCACATCTGTGTGTGTGTCTCTGTGTGTGTGTCTGTATGTGCACATACATGTGAGTGTGTATGGCTCTATCCGTATCCATTCATCTGCTGATTGACATATAAGCATGTATGGAACCTTGGCAGTTATGAATAGTGTTGCTATGAATCATAGAGGTGCAAATATCTTTGGTATGCTTACATTAAGTTGAGGATATAACCACATGGAGCATAGCTGGGTCATTTGTTGGTTCTCCTTTCTGAGAAATTTTGAGGAATTTCCAGTGATTTCCATCATGTCTGGAGACACTTGCATCCAAATAGCACAGTGTAAGGTTCTGTATTTCTGTACACCTATGTAGGCATTTGTTTTTGTTTTTTATTTAATGACAGTCATTCTGACTGGAATGAGATGGATTCTTATTCCAATTTTAATTTGCATCTCAAAGACAGTTAAGTATGTTGAACCTTATTCATCTATTTGATTTGTCATTTATATTTCTTCTTTCAAGACCTGTCAACTCATTTATTGATTAGAGGATTTGTTTGGGTGTTTATTTTTTGCAGTATCTATCTTCTTAATCCCTGATGATTTTCTTTATCTTGAAGTCTGTCTTTTCTAAAGAGAATATTGCTCCTTTTTTTGTTATGTCAGGATTATGTATCTTTTCCTTATCGTATTTTGATCTCTTATACTTAAAATGCTTCTTATAGACAATGTACAGAATCGTATCTTCATTAACTCTGACAGCCTCTGTATGTTAATTGCTATATTAAGAGCTTTCACTCTTTCATTTTCCTTTTCAAAGTAATTATCTAAATCATTTAGACAATTCTCTACCAGAGAACTCTCCTTATTCATTGCATTCATTTGTTTTTCTTCTTATAGCTCTGCCTTCTGGTTCCTCAAGTCTTACTCGGGCATTCTGTGATTTCATTTTTTCCTCCTCTACAAAGATAGCAAGCGTACTTCTTTTTCTCATTGTCAGCATTGTCTCTTGAGCTTGGGGTACTATTTGCAGTTGATCTGAGTCTACTTTCCACAGTGTGGTGCTAATTCATGTGTCCTATGGGTTTCTTCATGGCAAAGCATGCGCCCTTTCTTTCTCTAGTCAGGACTAGATGCTGTGCCCAGTCACTACACATATGCATGAGGCACAATCACCCACACAGAATTTGGGTCTAACTATGGGGTATTAGCTATTTGATTTAAGAATTTGGTAGCCAGAGAACCATTATTATTGTTTTGAATAACTCAACTGTAAGATGCTGGTCCTTTATAAAAATCCACCTTTTCCTGTGTTCCCAAATATCTTACTTGTGTCATTGTCTGTTTCTGAAGAAACTTCTGATTACGTCTACTAGAGGCAGATTCTATTGGTTTTTTTTTTGTTTTGTTTTGATGATATTGCTTTTGTTTCTCTGAGAAAGTTTTTTACATCTCCTTCACCTTAGAAAGATAATTTCGATGGCTACTATTTTTTTAAATAGTTGTGTATGTGTTGACATTTTACTACATGAGATTTAAATTTTACTTCTGATCTGACAATCTATATATTAATAAGGTGCTGTTGGCAGCCACTATGACTGCAGCAGACCTCATACATTACTTCACGGTCTTTGATATATTTAACTTGAAGAGAGCAACACATTACCTCAAGGCTCATCTTTTCAAATCCATCTTCAGTGCTGCTGTCAGAATGACTGATCAAGACTAACATTTAACATGACTTACTTTTTCCTCAATTTCTGTAAGACTGAGGAACAAAATAGAGAGCAAATACTCTAACATGACACACAGAGACCCAAACTCTGGTCTCTAAGCTCTACACACTAAGGTTCATTTTTTTCTTACATAGTCAAAGCTTTTACTTCCATAATATTTGATTAATCACACCTATTAGATGAGGCTCTCTGGCTTCAAGAAAATATAAATAAAATATGTATAACAAGCAAAAGTTTAAGGAGTGGGAATCTTTTGGGAGAAGAGAATGCTGGCTTCTAACCAGCACGCCTGTTGGGCATCACTATTTTCAAATACCTGTTCAAGGTTTAATTTCCAGAATAGGAAGGACGAATTTTCTCTCCCTCCATGGATGACCAGGAGGCCAGATAGTAAACAGCACAAAGTTTCTTAAATTTTAGAAAGATTTCACAACTCCCTTTGCCTGTGAAAATTTTAAGTGACCCTGAGTGTATAGATATATGAAATATAGAAATCAAATAGTTGCTGATGTTAAATTATTCAAAACTTTATTTTAAAATGATTCTTTGATATACATATACTTTTTAAGTTTATTAATGATGAAATCAAAATTTCATAATAATGAGATGGTTATTCTTGTTTATTTTTACAGGAGGAATTGAATTTTGGTAGGACACACTGCAGGGCATAGAGTGTCTTCAACCTTTTCACAGGGGTGATCAATACTTACACTGGAGAATGGCTGCTGCTGAGAGCACACTTGGCATAAATGTTCAGTACAAAATGGCAGACAGATGTTTAGGGCCGTTTCAGAAATTGTTGAAAATTGTGTTCTAATTTCAAGCCAAAATTCATTTAGTGTTTCTTTTATAAAACTCAAGTCAGCAACTCAAACAGCTGTTTTTGAAATCAAGGATTCTAACACAACACAATGCAAAGGCAGGCTAATTCAATACTTCCTGACAAATTTCTAAATTGGTTGTGGATGTGTGACATTCTTACAGACAGAAAGAGAATTACTGTTCTCTCCATAACACTGCCAGTTCTTGATGTGAATGAGCTTCTTACATTAGCAACTGCAAGAGACGACAATGTGTGTCTTATAAGACTTGGAAAAGAACGAAAAATCAAAGTTCATGGGCATGAAAGACCTCAATGGCATCTTCCTTTGGAATAGCCCAAACCAGAGCCTATATAAATACTTACTAGCAACATTTATGAATGAATACATGGACTTGAGTTTATCAAGCAATGAAAAACCAGTCAATAACAAGAGAGGAACAAAACCTTGACATATACCAACCAATCTTGCAGAATCAAAGAAGTCAAATAAGATAGGATGTTCATGGAGGTTTTATTTATTTACAAACCCTACCTCTAATCTACAGAATCGCTGTCTGCAAATACAGGTAAGGAGAAGGAAGCATAAACAGAGAACCTGAGGAGTAACAAACACTCAGTTTTCTTGCACATAGTGAGATTTTCACAAATTTGCCAGGTACATACTTGAAATATTTTCAAGACGGCGGATGCTAATTTATACATCACGACAACTGCTTAATGTAACAGCCCCTGAGAATCCCAGATGATTGTTTTCTGCCTGCACAAAAGCCTAAATCGATCCTTCACATTCCGTAGAACCTAGGAAGACAAAACCCTGGCAATCCCACCAGTGCCCATTCTCAAAGAAGCCTCGATCAAAGAGGAAAGAGAAGTGAGGGAAACCTCAGGCAGTGCAAGCATCAGTCAGTCATGAAGCTCAGTAGCAGCAAAAATGACTGTCAGATCTCATGTGCTGTGCATGGCAAGCTTGAGCACAAAGATGTGGTCAGAAACGAGTCTGCTGCCTTTTAACCTAGGACAGTTGACAATATCTAGAAGGAGATTTTAAATCTCTCTCTTACTATCCACAGATTGATTACCTTAATTTTTCTGACAGAATTCTACCCCCACAAGTCCAGAATGCTCTTACCATGCTTCTCATTCATGGATATACACAAAGCCTCTGATGTGTCACCTTTGGATCAGAGTCCAGTGTAATTCAATACTCTTTACACGATGGCACCTTCTCCACTCTTCTCCAGGCCTGACTGGGTTTCTGGATCTGTCCCCACCTGCTGCCAGAGGAAACTTCTCTGCAGATGACTGGATAAGGTGCTGATCTATGAGTATAGAATATCATTAGGATCTTTATACTGATTTTCTTTTGTAGACCAGTGGTCTTTGATTTTACTCTCTGTACTAGGCTAACTAATCACTGGTTATTGGTGACAAAAGAAATGAATGCTATTGATTCCTTACTATGGAGTGGTCAAATCAGACATTGGTTGGCTATTCCCACAAGTTCTGTGCCACCGCCACTCCAGCATATTTTACAGGAAGAACCAATCATATATCAAAGGTTTTGTGGTTGTGTTGGTACAAACGTTTCTCTTCTGGTAGCCGCAGACTACCTTCCCACACCAAAGAGACAATATTCTAGCCACTAGCATAGAGGTGGAGCCTCTATCCTACCACAAGGACAGTTGCTCAATTGTGTTCATTGTGGCTTTACTCATAACAGCCAGAACCTGGAAACACATATAGATGTCCCTCAACAGAAGGGCAGATTAAAAAAAATTGTGATACATTTACACAATGGAGCATTAACTCAGCTTTTAGAAAAAAAGTAAAATCATGAAATTTGTAGACAAATGGAACTAAATGCATGTGTGTGTGTGTGTGTGTGTGTGTGTGTGTGTGTGTGTGTGTGTGTATTTCTTGTTAAGGTAACCCAGAACCAGAAAGGCAAATAAGATATACATTCACATATAACGAGATATTAGCCATTAAATCAATGATCCACAGATCCAGAGAGGTCATGTAAAGAGGAATGGTCTAGGAGGGGATGCATGGATCTCCCTGGAAGGAGAAAGAGGGATTTTTGGGTGGACTAAAATCAGGTAGGAATAGGAAGAGGAGGATCTAGTCCCGGGTCAACGGAATGGGTGGAGAGAGTGCTAGAAGAGATCGCTAGACTTGGGGGCATCTGTGGGGTGGTGAAACCTAGTAACATGGAAACTTCCTGGAATCTATGAAGGTGACCCTAATGAGGACTCCTAATGGAGAGACATGGAGTCTCGCCTCGTCATTTCTTGTAGCCAGGCAAGGGTTCCAGAGGAGGGTATGGGTTGCATTCGATTGAGTTGTTGACTAAAGGGGTCTCATGGAAATCTTCACATAGCCTAGGCTGGTGCTAAGAAAAAGGTTGCTCTCTGAAATCTGACAGCAGGAGCCCCATTGTTGAGGGCAGCATCCACATAAGTCATTGAACATGGAGAAGTTGAGCTGGTGAAATTCCTTTTCTTCATAAATAAATTACCCTTCATCTCCTGCTTCTTCACGGAGCATCCATCTGCTCTTCTACCTTCTCAGTGTACCAAGCACTGTGTGGACTTGGAGGAAAGTAGACGCCCATCTTTAAAGTTCACTCATTTAATTTTTTATGTGATTTAAACATCACCAGCTGGTAACTACTGTTGGGTTCCTGATAGCTAACTTCGTACTCTCGGTATCTCCTGTATCTGCTGTGTATTTTCCTTATAAACAAAGATCGAAATTCATTAAGTATCTGAACCAGTATAAATTAATGTAGTAACACATATGAGCGCCCCAATATCATGCGCACAATGTATCCAGGACCCTGGTCTCACTCCTTCCTCACCTCAGCAGAGCATGACAAAAATCAGTCAACTACAGTAATTGAGGTTTTCATTCTTACTGCTGCGTGAGGCAGAGCGTCTGACTCTAATAGAAAACAGCTGTTAGTCATTTACATGTAAAGAGCAAAGGTGGTCTGCGGGCCTGGCCAGTGGTTAAGAGAATATAGTTATCTTTCAGAGACCCTGAGCTTGGTCCTCCACCATGCATGCCCAGCGGCTCCCAATGGGCTTTAACTCCAGTCCAAGCTTCTCCAACTCCCTCTTCTTGTTTGCATGGGCTCGTGCACAGATAATTAAAATACGCTATTGTGAGGAAGTTGGGTAAACAGGAGAATGGTCTGGAAGTGTGGAGTGAGGCTCTGAAAAAACGACAGGACTAAGTTTTACCTCAGCAGATATAACAGTGACTGTTGTCACATTGCTCAATCCAAGGAGGACGTGCCTGCCTATGACCAGGGGCAGTGATGGTGAACACTGACACTTGACATTCTGCCACCTTCATCAGAAGTGTCTACTCCATTGCCAGGATGGCTTTGCTTCTGGAACGAACTCTTTCCAAGACGAATTGTTTATTAGAATCCACATGCTCTCTGCCACCATGTTTGGAAGCACCACTGCTTCTCCAACTGGGAGCCTTATTTTTCGAAACAAGGGTCCTGGGGTCTTGTCTGTCCCAATCAGTATAAATAACTACTTCTCTCTAATCCCATCATTTCATCCTTACTCACTCAACTGTGAGATTTTAATGTGTTTTATTATAATTAATTACTTAATTACTGCCTGTCCTATCAAAATAGCCAATGTCATCATCATTGTGGAACAAATTGTGGAACCAATGTGGAAGCACACAAGGTTAACCATTTATGGGACACTCTCCAAGCAGACTGCTCACAAGCCATTGGTGGAAGGGGCTATAATACTAGAGGTCATGACCCCTTTCTTTTCCACATCTGCACCAAGGACTCTGGGTGTGCTTTGGACAGAATCTTCACAGTCTGTTTATATGAGTGAGTGGAGTTGACTTTGGATTAGGGTGAGGATTTCAAAAGTACTATATGAAGCAGACCCAAAGGAGTTATTCCTTCCCACCAGCTGAGTGGGCGAGAGACAACATCCTCCCACCACTCACCTTCAGAGACCATTAATGCTGAAAAAAAGCCTATTAAGATATAAATGTTAAGACACATGGTCAGTGTGTTTAGAGTAAAGTGAATTGCTTGAAAAAAAAAAGAAGAAGTCTTCTGAGTCTTAGAGTTTTACAAGGATCAGAAAGATGGGTATCCAATTCAAAAAGAAAAAAAAAGATCTAAATTTAAAGGAGATATTCAGCGACTGAGAGCCCTGACTGCTCTATCAGAGAACTGGGGTTTAATCCCCAGCACCCCACACAGTGACTCACAATGGTCTGTAACTCCGGGCCCAAGGAATCCAGCACCTTCTTCTGACCTCCAAGGCCACTTCAAACATGTGTGCACAGACAATTCATTCAAACAAAACCCCCACACGCAAAATAATAAAATAAGGTTTAAGACTTAAAACAGAAAGAGCATGACGTAATCAAAGGACTGTCGGAGTTGAGATTCACATGAACTGTGATTCTGTCCAGACTGAGCCAGTCCAGTCCAAATACAAATGTCAAAGGCCAGGAGGTAAAACACGCACTTCACTTAGCTTCTGGAAACGTAACATGATAATTCAAGGCGAATGTGATAATCCCTGTTTCCCAGATGGATAAGACATAAAATACACTATGAAATGTAAAAACAGAGAAACACATCATATTTAAGTATCATATTTAATTACTAGGCTGATGGGTAAATATAGAAAAATATAAAAATGAGGCTTTAAACAACTGTAGACACTGGCTATGAAATTCTCGGGAGCTAACCTTAGAGAGCACTGGTGTGACCAGGAGTTCCTGATGCTCTATTCTCAGTTCTGACTGTCCTTCCTGTACTGGGCAATGTCATTCATAAGTCCAATCAGGGCTCCTACAACTGTTTCCACGTGGGATCACCTTTCACCAGAGAACACTTTTCATGGACCTGTGTAAATAAATATAATATATAGATATAGATATAGATATAGATATAGATATAGATATAGATATCAGATACTGATAATAAATCAGATATATTTATTTTAAAATAAGTCTTTAAAATACATATAAGATACTATTTATTAGAGTTGAAAGCTTATTAGTACACAGTACACCAGTGAAACAGAATAATAATAACTGAGAGTAATAGTTTTTATATAAGCAAGCTTTGCCTAAATTTTTGACAGTACAATAAATAGAACACCTTAAACATTTTCAGAGTTGACTGTTATTTTGATTTGACACTAGGTAGAACAAAACAGGAGAGGCCTACTCAGGGCTATTTCAGAAGCTTCTAGAAATATTGCACTTGTCCAAAGCAAAAATTAATTTAATGACATCTTTAACGAAATTGAAGAGAGAAGCTCAAGCACAAGTTGTTTTTAAAGTGGGACAGCCTAACAAAAGAGTTTGAAGATGTACTGACATGATCCATGCTCGGGACTGATTGTAAGAGTGTATAAAAAGACTTCCTTTTCCATGACCACACCACTCTGTCTCTGTGGGGACAGGAAACTTAGTGTGGACCATAAAAGCATCGGAATAAGGCAAACCGTAGGCTTCTTTCTGAGTCTAGGTGCTTCAGGCAGAGTTACTTGGTGTTGTATAATCTGACGGTGTGGGCTACACTAGACAATACATTTGCTGTGCATTTAGAACCCAGACGCAGGGGAGTCACATGGCACAACCCCAGCAGAAGCTGCCAGACATGGTCAGGTTCGGTGCACTCTTTTGAACTCTGTTTTTGGTCATCATGCATTCAGAAACTGTCATTATTGGCAAATGTTTCACAGACCTTTGTGGGGTCAGGACCCACACTTTGACAAGCTGGAGGTAAATCATGGTGACTGAGAAGGAAGAGGAGAAAGGGTCACACACACACATACACACACACACACACACACACTGTTTCCAAAGGGATGGCAATCTTTACAAATTTCTCTTTCCTCATATCCATCATGGGCTCCTGATTGAACGCACCAATTATAAAGCTAGAACCCTTAAACCCAACCAAGAACTCAGTGGGTCAACACACAAAGACTTCAAGATGGCTCCATGGGTAGAGGAGCTTGATCTCAAGTCACACAACCTAAGTTCAATTCCTAGGACCTAACTGCAGAAAGAAAAGACTGATTCCCTGTTATCTACACACACACACACACACACACACACACACACACACACACACACACACACACCATAGCACAGGTATACACAGACCACACACTCCACACACACACACCCATATATATACACACACACACACACACACACACACACACACACACACACACACACCATAGCACAGGTATACACAGACCACACACTCATACACACACACACCCATATACACAGACACACACACACACACACACACACACACACACACACACACACACCATAGACCACACACTCATACACACACACACACACACACACACACACACACACTCACACACCATAGCACAGGTATACACAGACCACACACTCATACACACACACCCATACACACACACATACACACACACTAAACAAATTAAAAAAAACAGCTTTTTTAAAAGAGAACTGCAAGCAAGAGATGATGTATTAAGATGGTCAGTTACCCTTGGAGTTACCCTTGGAGTGAAATTAGGATCTATGTTCTTTAGTATAAAATAAATATAAGTAAATATTACTCTTGAAAGATCCTGATTGTAGTTTTATTTACATGCACATGAATTTGTATTTAATAATGATTAAGGTATGATTTCTCCAAAACTCCAACACAGAATATGATGAGTTATAAGACACTCAATGAGATCGGCATACATATGACACAAGTCCTTTATCCCAGCACCAGGAGGCAAGGGAGAGCAGATCCCTATGAGTCTAAGGCCAGCCTGGTCCTCGGCGTGCCAGGCTAGCTAAGGCTTAGCAGTAAGAACCTCTTTCAAAACAATCTCAAATGAATAAAACTCAAGATAAGAAACAGTAATAAAACCTAGATGTAGTGCGCACAGTCCACATCTCACTGTGAAGGAGGAAACTGTGACACAGAAGAAACAAAACCCGCTCAGAGTGACATAGTCCCGACACAAGACGAGAGAAAAGAAGCCTTGAACCCCAGAGTGAGCCCTTGTGCTTTTGATTCTTCTAGTTCTTGTAGGCTGGCTGACGATGTACGATTTATAACATGCCTGACACTTGTTTAAGCTAAATAGTTATATATTTTCAGTGATGGGGGAAAAAGAATGATAATTTATGATACATAAAAATTATGAAAAGCTCATAGTTTAGTGTCTGTACAGAAAGTTTAAGAGGTGCCATGCCTTTCAGTGTGAACAAAGGCTACAGGGGCTTTTAAAAAGAGATGACATTGCCCTTCACACTGGAAATACGTAATTCTCCTTCAAAGAAAAGGTGGTCTAAGAAATTAATTTATAAAACAAATGCACAAATCAGTTTTCTACAGTTTCTCTCCTCCCCCCCTCCCCCCCTCCAAAAAAAAAAAAAAAAAAAAAACCAAAACAAAACAAAACAAAAAAAAAAACAACAACAACAACACTTAGTTTCTAAGTGCTCAAATTCTGATCTTCAAAAGCAAATTCGGAACGTTGCTACCTGATTCCATGCATGCTTTGGTCTCGAGCTTTCTTTGTTTTAGGCAAGTTTAATTTGACTGTGTGGACACTTTCAAGCAAGCTTAAGCAAAAGAGACTTTACAACTCGGAGAAATCCATTGTCACATCACTACAAAACCCAACAACAGGCAGGCGCTGAAGGGTGTTTCTGAATTTCCTTGTAGCTCCCGCTACTTTAGAAGTAAAAATTCAATAACCTTCTTCTTGGTGCTACATCATGCTTGACACTGTGCTTGACACGGTCAACTCCTCACAAGTGTTTCTTCTCCTAAAATCAAGAGCCTCTCTGACTCCATTCTCACTGTTTTATTTCAAAACTTGACTTTGGACCGGATCCCACACAGACGCCGGTGTCTGAACTCAACTTTCAGCAGTTGCTAGATGACGTGGTTATGATCGACTAGAAGATTATCCGGGTGTTTACTGACAGAAATAACTTAAGATATGCATAGTCTATAGTCTGAATTTGAGCTGAAGGGATATACGGAAGTCTGTGATTCACAAGAATTCAGTCTCCTCCAATCTTCCATAATTTGACAGATGTCAGTCAGGGTTGAGTAGCCCTCTCTTGGGGCAGGGGTGCTATTTCCAGAGATGTTTCCTTAGAAGCAGTTACTTTTAAGAGCCCATTCCCTAGGTTGGTTTTTCTTTCCTTCCATATATCACCTTTTCCCCCCTCTGTAGTGAGACTTAAAATCCCTAAAGGAATTAAGAAACAACTTAACTTCTACCTCCATGATTGGTCCTAATATAACTCATTTATGGGGGCTCAAAATCATTTGCGACATGATCATGCCTGACAACCTGAATCACAATAAATCAACAGTATTACGATTATTTAAGACCAAAAATATGAAATACAAACAACCATGAAAAGTCACTGCCTGTTTTTCCTAAGTAAATTGCATGTGTGTATGTGTGTTTAATAGAATGTGTATATGCATGTGAGTGTATGAGCAATGTAAATTAGTGTTTGTGTGTTCACAGGAATATGTATATGAGAGTGAGTGTAGGTATAGGAGTGTATGTGTATATACATGTGGTAATGCGTGTGTCTGAGTGTCAATGTTAGTATATGTGTAGTGTGTTTTCGTGTGTATGTGTGCATATATGATAGTGTGTATTCATGTGATAATGTGTGTGTCTGTTAGTATATGTTGTATGTGTGTGTGTTTCTGTGTATATGTGTGTATATATGATCGTGTGTGTGTATGTGTGTGTGCGCGTGTTGTGACAGTGTGTGTCTATGGGTATGTGTCTATATGTGGTTTTGTGTGTGTATGTGTGGTAATGTATGTGTGATAATGTGTGTATAAGTGTGTATTTATGTGCAAATCTGTATGTTTGTGCTTGTATAGTTTCTGAATAGCTGAATATCAGAACAAGCCCTCTCTGATGGTTCAGTCAGGCAGATTTTGACTTTAATATTTCATATCTTGGCATTAAGAACTTATTAATGTGGAGTATGTAATTTAAGACAAAAACAGGGATTCTGGAAATAATTCTGAAATAAAACCAAGGAATGGTTTGCATATTAATCACTACTTTTTCTCAAGTGCAAGAATGAACATCAGTAGGAAGCTGCCAGTCAAGGCTCACCTCCCCGGAATTCCCCGATCTGAAAATTCATACATTCGGTATCCCTGAATCCACAGGGTGTCTTTACGACCAAGTTCTAAGACTAGAGTTCTTGGTAGTGATAGAGTGCATTTCCTAGGCACGGGGTCCTAGGTCAACAATCCTCAACACTGAAAACAAAAGAATTCATTAAATGACTATTGTCGATGTTAATGAGAGTGTGCAAGACAGGATAACGCTTTGTGGTGCGAAGATCAGTGGCCAGGGCAGCTGCTGTTTACTCATAAATACAGAAGACGACTCAGCAGATGTAATCTACAGGACAAACAATTCCGTATGTTAAACATCAAGGTACATGTCTTAAACCTTTTAAGTGCCAGGTCTACCGACCAGAATTAAATCTATGTTTCGAGGTAAGAAGGCAATGTGATATAAAAATATTAAATATCTATCCTCACTTCGTAGTTTACTTTTTAAAAATGTCTTAGTGGAGGAAAGGGCTCTGCCTAAGTTTGAATCCTCATTATCCACATAAAAATAGAAGGGGCGGGGCATGGCTGCTGAAGCCCTCAACCCAGCCCTGGAGACAGAGGGCAGCAGATGCCAAGGCCTTACCTGCCAGCCCACACGAGCTATAAAGCAAGCTTCTGGTCTGCAAAAGCAGCTGCTCTCACCCACTAAGCCATCTTCTCGTGATGCTGTGGCCTCAAAGGACTGCAGAAGAAAAGGGTGGAGGAAGAGAGCCATTGTCCTAAGCACCTACAGGCACATACACCTTCACGCACCATACATACAACACATACACACACACACACACACACACACACACACACACACACACACACACACACACGAGCAGAGAAACAAATCTTCAAGCACCACACATACACAATACGCACTCGAGCAAAGAAAAAAATCAAGCTAAAACGCTGTGTAGACAACGCTATGCCTTACGATAATTTGCATGAGTAGAGTAAGATGTGATTGAATGAAATGTCCCAAGGTTTCTGAAATAGAGGGGACTCACCTATATGATAAATGATACACTCGATTTTGTTTCATCTGAACACTGACGTGTATCAATGACGGTGATCCTGTTTCTACTCCTTAACACCACTTAAATGTACCCATCACTATCTGACGTAGAAATAACAAAATATAGCATCACCCTTTCTAAAACATTTGACTGAGAGAAAGTTCAATGTATGGGGAAATGGTAGCATGCCTACGGACGTCAAGGAGAAGCGCTTATAATATGACATTAAATTCTAGATCTAAGTTGTTCTGGGAATAGTTATTTACACTGCTGGTAAATTTCATATTACAGGTCCCAGTCTATTGAGTACTTTCCTCTGATTCCCATCATAAAAAACACACACACACACATAAAACAAACACTTGTCTAAATACAGAAATCCTGTCCTAGACTTCTCATATCTCTGTGTTTAAAGTGCTCACAAACTGCTGCTCCCTATAATGAAATATATATATGAATATATATATATATGGAGAAATTATATATATATATAATTTTATAGTTATCTAACAATCTATTGTGTTTTGTCTATATTTTATTGTGTATTTTATCAAAAAAAAATTATAAAACCAATTTGCTCAATAAGAAAGAATCGGATACAGAAAATACGTGTGGATGGTTCTTAGATATAATTGTATTAAATACAACCATATTTAGATACTGAGATAAAATTAGTTCACTTTCATCAGCCACATTTTCATTTATTATGTATTTTTTTTCTTAAGGTTAATATGCCACAAGAAAGCAGACACACAAATTCTGTTCTTAGTGTGCAGTTCGGGGTTTCTGATTGGCCATTTTCCATCCTCACCCTCCATCCCCTTGTACACTACGACTACTTAGAGAAAAAGACCAATAGTCATCCAGTTCAGGTGCCATAGCGCACCCCATTACACATCAATAAAGCACTCATTATTAGGTCCAGGAAGACGGCTTGGCGGGTGAGAGCGTTTAACTGCCTTTCCAGAGGACCCCAGTTTCAATCCTAGCCCTTGTTGGATAGCTCACACCTACCTGCAGCTCCATCTCGGGGGCATCTGACCTCTGACCTTCTCCAGCACTGTGTTCACGTGAACACGCCCACACAGAGACACGCAGAATTAAAAGTGGAGCGGTACACACTTCAGTCACAGAACCCAGGAGGCGGGGCAAGGGGATCGCTGTTCTTAGCCAACCAGGACCACACACTGAGGAGCTTACCTAAAACCAACCAGTCAGTTACTTAGTTGTGAATGTTAAAATATGGTATGGATATAATACCATAAAAACGTCAACAAATATGGATGCTTGTAGATCACGTATTGAATAGCTTCATCTGCTCTTGTAAAGTATGAACTTAAGAAGCGCCTCCCTTCAAAAATAGACTTGCTCTTACCCAATGTTTGGAGAAACTCAAAATACGTGACTTAATTTTGGGCATCATTAATTTATACCAAAGTCAGGGAATCTCTAGTCATGTTTAAAGAAAAGAAAAATATCGTGATTGCAAAGTTGTGAGTCATGGATGCAATGATGTTGTGTATACATGAACCAAATGCTGATATTAAGTTTTCCTGCCCTGGATGTAGATAGGTCACCTGCCTACATTTTCCACCCTGGTGACAAAGGAAAGCCATAGCAACTGTCCTTTTCCTCCAGTGTTCAACCTCTTACTCATGCAAGAAGACACTTGCAATAAACATCTTCACCTACATTACCAAATCCTGATATCATCCCAGCCATACAAACTGGCAGCAGGGGAAAATAAAATATAAAACCTATCAGGCCATTTCTCCTCTAACCACTGGGACTGAATGAGCAGCTCACCATTATAATGGATTTAACAGTTGCCCAATATGAGGAAGGCCAAACCCAGGAAAAGTAAGTTGAATTAGTCAAGTTTAGAATTTACCCCGTACCTATGTGCCAAGACTGATTGAGTGAATGAGTTCCTGTGAGCTATTTATGCATTAATATTTATTTATTAATATTTATTTATTTTAGATGTGCTTTACTTTGTGTGTATGACTGTACAAGCAATATGCACATGCCCAGAGCCCACAAAAATCAGAAGGGTGAATTAGATCCCATGGAACTAGAGTTGCCTATGATTGTGAGCTCCCTGTAGATGTTGAAAACCAAACCCAGGTCGTCTGTGAGAGCAATGAGAGCATTTTCTCTCTCGGCCATCTCTCCAGGCCCACTTGTCGGGTCTTTTACTTAACATATCACACAATGCAAAGCATGGAGAGTTCCTGGGAATGAATATTCTTTTTAAACAGAACAGATGTGGGAAAACGGGAGCCTCAGACTCAAAAACTTTCCCTTTTTTGTGTGTTCATTAAGATTTATTTTAAAGTATTTCCTGACTTCAATGCAGATCTAAAACTCGAGTATAATCCAAAGACTTGGTCCTAGGGTCAATTGGTAGACTGGAGACTTTACTTTTTTTTTTATTTTCCTTGGAAATTTTATGTATTTATATTTCAAGTGTTATCCCCTTTCCCCCCTCTCCCATATCACCTCCCCTTCCCCCTGCTTCTATGATGGTGCTCCCCTTCCCACCACCCATTCCCAACTCAACACCCTGGCATTCCCCTATACTGGGGAAATGAGCCTTCGCAGGACCAAGGGCTTTTCTTCTTACTGATGGTAGACAATGCCATCTTCTGCTACATATGTGGCTGGAGTCATGGGTCCCTCCATGTGTATTCTTTGGTTGGGGGTTTAGTCCCTGGGAGCTCTGGGATGCCTGGTTGGTTGATATTGTTGTTCTTCCTATGGGTTTGAAAACCACTTAGCTCCTTCAGTCCTTTCTCTAACTCCTTCACTGGGGCACCAGTGTTCAGTCCAATGGTTAGCTGCAAGCATCCTCATCTGTATCAAAGGCTCTGGCAGAGCCTCTCAGGGGACATCCATATCTGACTCCTGTCAGCAAGCACTTCTTGGCATCAGCAATAGTGACTGAGTTTGGTGGCTGCATATGGGCTAGATGCCCAGGTGAGGCAGTCTCTGGATGACCTTCTCTTCAGTCCCTGCTCCATTCTTTGTCCCTGTATTTCCTCCTGTGAGTATTCTGTACCCTCTTCTAAGAAGGACTGAATCATCCACATTTTGCTCTTCCTTCTTCTTGAGCTTCATATGGTCTGTGAATTGTATCTTGGGTATTCCAAGCTTTGGGGCTAATATCAGCTTATCCATGAGGGTATACTATGTGTGTTCTTTTGTAAATGGGTTACTTCACTGAGGATGATATTTTCTTGTTCCATCCATTTCCCTATGAATTGCATGAAGTCATTGTTTTTAATAGCTGAGTAGTACTCCATTGTGTAAATGTACCAGATTTTCTGTATCCATTCTTCTGTCGAAGGACATCTGGGCTCTTTCTAGCTTCTGGCTATTATAAATAAGGCTGCTATGGACACAGTGGAACATGTGTCTTTGTTAAATGCTGCGGTATTTTTTGGGTATATGCCCGGGAGAGGTATAGCTGTGTCCTCAGGTAGTACTATGTCCAATTTTCTGAAGAATCTCTCACCAGACTGATTTCCAGAGTGGTTGTACCAGCTTGCAATCCCACCAACAATGGAGGAGTGTTTCTCTTTCTCCACATCCTCACCAGAATCTACTGTCACCTGAGTTTTTGATCTTAGCCATTCTGACTGGTGTGAGGTAGAATCTCAGGGCTGTTTTGATTTGCATTTCCCTGATGACTAAGGATGTTGAACATTTCTTTAGGTGCTTCTCAGCCATTCAAGTTTTCTCAGTTGATAATTCTTTGTTTAGCTCTGTACCCCATTTTTAATAGGACTGTTTTATTATCTGGAGTCTAACTTCTTAAGTTCTTTGTATATATTGGATATTAGCCCTCTATTAAATGCAGGATGGGCAAAGATCTTTCCCATATCTGTTGGTTGCTGTTATGTCCTTATGACAGTGTCCTTTGCCTTACAGAAGCTTTGCAATTTTATGAAGTCCCATTTGTCAATTCTTGATCTTAGAGCATAAGCCATTGGTGCTCTGTTCAGGAAATTTTCCCCAGTACCCATTTGATTCTAGTCTCTTCCCCACTTTTTCTTCTATTAGTTTGAGTATATTTGGATTGATGTGGAGGTCCTTGATCCCTGTGGACTTAAGCTTTGTATAGGGCAATAAGAATGGATCAATTTGCATTCTTCTACATGTTGTCCTCAAGTTGAACTAGTCGCATTGGTTGAAAATGCTATCCATTGGATAGTTTTAGCTTCTATGTCAAAAATCAAGTGACCATAGGTGTGCAGCTTCATTTCTAAGTCTTCAATTCCATTCCATTGATCTACCTGCTTGTCTCTGTACCAATACCATGCAGTTTTTATCATGATTGCTCTGTAATACAGCTTGAGGTCAGGGATGGTGATTCCCCCAGAAATTCTTTTATTGTTGAGAATAGTTTTCACTATTCTGGATGTTTTGTTATTCCAAACGAATTTGCAAATTGCTCTTTCTAACTCTATGAAGAATTGAATTGGAATTTTGATATTTTTAATCACAGATATTAACTTGGACAGTGTAGTTAACCCTTCCTTCTAGTGTTTTTGATTTTGATCTGTTAATAAAGACGGGACCTGTGCCAGACAGGTACTGTGACATGTAAAGACGTGGCAAGTGTCTGCTGGCAACAACTGCTCATGGAAACACACCCCTCTCCCCTTCTCTGAAAGAATGTCCCTGGGCAAGGCCAGTTCCATTTCAAGAGGTCATCATTGAGGCATCATTAAACAACTGCATGCATCCCTGTTCCTCTAGGACTGGTGGACCCCAACAGTCCCACACCAAGAGGAAGTGAACTCATAATAAGGGACATAAAACCAGGATGACCAAAGTACTTACACTGACACTGTCAGCAACAGGAATACCTATAGCAAGAAGCACCAGAGAGTCTAATAAAGGAAAGAATTGTGTTGTGTCCCAACTTTAAATATTGATAATTCAGCCAACCAAATGGAACATTATCTGGGGACTGGGGACAAGCAGAAAGTTTAATGGTTCTCTTAAGAAATAACAGCACAACAATTGAAACAATTACAAGGATGTGGGCAGGTAGGAAAACAGTAATCTTAAAACCTGCTTTGATAAGTTCTGAAGACAAAACGGCATAAGGAACCAAGGAGAAAAGATTTAAGGGAGACGTTCTTGGAAAACATATCACTCCATACTGAGAAAGAACATTTCTTACCCAGAATATGTGGACTTAGAATGTTAAGTGTTTTTATAGCAAGTAAATTTCTCTGAATCTGTATCTCTCTGTCTCTCTGTCTCTCTGTCTCTCTGTCTCCCTCTCTCTCTCTCTCTCTCTCTCTCTGTGTGTGTGTGTGTGTGTGTGTGTGTGTGTGTGTGTGTGTGTGTATGCTTGTGTATGTACAAATGCACCACACTGGGATTAAATTGTGATCTTGCATAGGATAGACAGGTTCTCTAAACTGAGTTATACCTCTGCTTCATGAGTCAATATTTCAAGAGGTCTAATAAATGTCAGCAAATAGTTAAAATACAAAATTATAATAGGAAAGGAACTAGGCTATATATGAAATGCCCATACATTCTAGATCTACAACCAGGACACGTGATCTGGCAGTAAGCATTTTCCATTTTCATACTTAGTTATATAAAAGAAACTATTCAAAGGACAAATTGCATATTTAATGTTTACAGATGATGCCTTTATTTAAAAAACAACTTTTTAAAATAAAATCTAGATTGATTGGGTGGGGGAGGGGTGGGGATGAGGTGTGTATTGTGCTCAGATTGACCTGGGTATCATGATTTCCCAGGCTCACTTGAACCTTGTTTTGGAAATGACACTTGGAATACTAGTGAGTGAGCATGCTGTCTTTGAGCCAAGACGATGTTCAAATGACACTGGAGAGTGAGTGGTGTTTGTGAAGTCCTTGCACTGGTGAAATCTTCTTGAACCATTCAAATACAACTAGTCCCATAGTACCTTTGGGCTAAGATTATGAAAATTTGCTCTAATTTTTTTTCTTTTAGAAAAACAAGCGTAAAAGGCCTATGCATTTATTTTCTTCCCACACTGCAATTCAATTTGCAAGTAGTTTGCTTACCAATCCATTATGCCTGCAGATTTGCTTGAAGTAAATCTTCATTTGGTGCCCAGTGTAGATTTTATTAAAATCTTTACAGAACTGAAATCTGATAAATTATAAGAGCTGGTGT
This sequence comes from Rattus rattus, assembly GCF_011064425.1. Lineage (NCBI taxonomy): Eukaryota > Metazoa > Chordata > Mammalia > Rodentia > Muridae > Rattus > Rattus rattus. Next base: position 11,031,183 of record NC_046159.1, read on the forward strand.
GATTTCTGCTACATAGAAAGAAGAGCCCAGGTTTAAGTTTTCAGTTTTCAGTTTCATGACTTCTGTATGAAAACTGAAAGGGTCCAGCCATGACCATGTCATTAAAATCAATCACTAGGGCATCAGTGTCACTTCGCCAATGCTCTTAGCAAAGTATAAACGCACAAGAATGATTACAACAGCCTTTACAAAGTCTTCACATTTTGAAAGAGTGAGATTTCTGCTCACCAGTCGTGTGCCGGTCGTGCTTGAGTTGTTGGCTCAAATCCCCAGTGTTACAAACGGAAAAAAGTGGGAAATATTTATTATCAGGAAGCGATTCTCATACCGTTCTGTTCAAAAGCATATCTTTTAAGAACTATGAGGGTAAGCGTGGGTACAGTCTAATCCTTAGAAATTAAATCAAAGGGTAATCATACTAGTGAATAAGGAAAGATAGACGTAAGTCAGGGGACCCAGGAGTCATGACAGAGGACACAGCACTTTGATTTCCTCTTTTAAATTCCATCAACATATTGCCTCTCCTCTGTGATAGGCACACAACTTCACATGGGAGGTGTGCTGAGGTAGCGACGGCTTTCGAGAAACTGCTTCATCTCATTTTACTTTATGTTATGTGTATGGATGGGTTTTCTCTATGTGTAAGCCTGTGTGTCACATGTTCTTGTGTTTACGGGGGTCAGAAGAGAGCATCAAGTTCCCTGAAACTGGATGCTTGTGGATGACAGAGATGGTTGTAAGTCACCATGTGAGGCCTGGATACCGAACCCGGATCCTCTGCAAGAACGACAAGTGCTCTCAGCTGCTCAGCCATCTCTCCAGCCCCAGAAGGAACTCCTTCAACATCCCAAACATCCAGCATGTGCTATTCCACTGAGATGATGGTCATATACATTGGTCTTTCTCTTTAACGTCACCTAACACCCGTGGAAGAGGAACTAGACATGACTGGTCACTGCATCAGCACACTTGAAAAATCATTTATTTGTTTTAATATGTTCATAATGGAGGGACTCTGTAATTTGATTTTTTTTTTGCTTTTCTTATTATGTTAAAACTACATCAATTCACTCTAAGGTAGTGTTATCCAACATGTAAATTGTACTGCTATACAAAGGTATTTAAGACAAAAATTATTCAGCATGAAATGAATCTCGACGCTTCCAGCAATTAGTCTGGGCAACAAAAACTGTTTTGGCTAAAGCTACGTCATTCTGTACCAATGCGAATGAAAATGAATGCGGTCCCATAGCTAAGCTATGATCACTAGAATGTAGTCGCCCCTTCTCCCTTAAATGTCACCTGCACAGCCAGCACTTAAGTGTGGGACAACTCTCTGTTTCATCTCCGCTGCCCTGGGGTTAGTGCTGTTCAGAACTTACAATTGATCACACTCATTTATTTAAAGCTTGGAGGTTTATTATAACACAGAAGAGAAAACCACATAACCACAAATACACTAGGTCAATGGGTCATTGAATTACTGGCTTGGCCAAAGAAGTAATGTGCAATGAACAACACACATAGCTTTATGAAAGTTTCTACAAAAGGAAAAGAATATTTTATGTCATATTTTAATAACATAGATATAAACAACAACAAAACAAAACAACAACAACAAAAAAAAAAGGCAAAAAAATGTCAGTGCTGGAGAGGTGGCTCGGCATTTAAAAATGCTGGCTGATCTTCCCAAGGTCCTGAGTTTAATTCCCAGCAACCACGTGGTGGCTCACAACCATCTGTAATGAGATCTGATGCCCTCTACTGGTGACCATGAAGACAGTATACTCACATACACAGAAAAAATAAATGTTTTTTTTTTGCTTTGTTTTGTTTTGTTTTTTTTTTAATTCAGAGAAATAAGACACGTCCTACTCTTTTTCAACAAATTATTTTTGCTCATTTTTTTTCCTGTAAATTTTCATGGCTACTGAAAACTTTACAGAACTCATTAAAATTATTTTATGGCATATGGAATAGAATTTTGATTGTTAAAAAGAAAGCAACTTCTATGAGCTCACAGAAATGTTGCTATTTTATAAAAGGAATGACAAGGAGTGTAAAATAAAGCCCTACCGGCCTAGCACCTGAGGTGTGACACCAGTTCCTCCTTACGTTCACGGGTACATTCACCGGCAGACGCTATTTGGTTTCTGTGATTTTGATGAAGACAAAATCAAAGAAACTCTGAGATCTCTGCCCCTGGGTTCCAAACCAGTATTAGATCGGTCATGTCTGTTGGGGAAGGGGATTCTAGAAAGGGATTTTCCCATTTGAGAAATACTGTATGTGTATCCCGGACACTTATTCAATGAACAAATGTCTAACAAACTCAAAATGATAAGTGCTGTTTAGAACTTTGGCCTCCTTCGATTCCCATGAAGAACTTGAGTAGGAGGGGCACATATTATCCTGGCTCAATGCATGTATAGATCTGATCTGCTACGTAGGTTTCGCCTTAGAACTTTAAAGTTGGAAAAAACACAAAGTATTTTGAACCTGTGGATTCCCACTTCCATGTTTATGGATAAATGTTTTCTATGTCCTGACAGTGAAAGTGTTGATCGACTGACTGCTTGCTTTTGAAAATATTTACCATCGTTTAAATAAAAGCTTCATTGGGAAGCCATAGTAAATTCAGTCAGCTCAATTCCATTACCAACTTTTACAAGCTGTTCCAATGGTATTTCCTTTTTCGGCAAATACTTTAATTGAGGTCAATTATTTACCATATAGTTAGGATTAAAGGTTTAATTCATAATTCTTGCTGATATCAAAATTCATTAATGCTTATAGTTGTCTGTGTTTGTGTGTCATTAATTGTGTTTTAACTGTATGCAGCAAATCAATTGACAAAAGTCGTTTAAGGGAGAGAGGATTCACATGGGCCTAAAGTCCAAAGGTATAGTCCACCACGGCAAGCAGTCACAGTGTCGGCGAGCTGAGGCAGCTGGTCCCATGATAATCACTGCCAGACGGCAAGAATTGTGTATATTGGGTCTCAGCTTGCACTCTTTATGTATTTAACTTATAAGATAGTGACTCCTCCAGTGAAGATGGGGTGTCCTTAATCCAGATGATCAACCTAACCCAGATAAACTCTCAAAGGCATGCCAGCAAGGTTGTCTCAAGAGACTCTAGATCCCCTCAATACGACCATCAGTACTGACCATCAAACACCTGCACACATTCCACCACTGAGCTACACCCCCAGTCTATTCTGTATTCTGGTTGTTTGGAGCAAGTCTTCCAGTAAACCAAATCTCCCTGTATCTATTATTACAAGCGCATCGATAAGATGGCATTGGTGATGCTTGGGGGGCAGTTCGGTCAACAATGTGATTGAACTTGCAAACCAGAGGTCAAGAGACCCGATCCTCAGAAGGCGGGCGCATGAAAATCTCTGGATGGTGACAATGACTGTAATCCTAGGAATGAGAAGGAAGAGACGTGACCGGGGGTTGTTATCCATCAAGTCTTGTCAAATCAGTGAACTCTAGGTTTGATGGGAAGACCCGTGTCAAAAATACAGTGGTAAATAGAGGTGGGAATGTAAAATCAATTTCTGGCGTGGAACTGTACATGCATAGATATAAACATGTAAGCATTTATGTAACACACACGTATACATTATTATTATTATATTATTGTTGTTTAGTTGTAGTGAATACTTTTTAAAAGGTTCGTAATATTTTCTATGTGTCAGAGACATGCCATGCCTTGCACGTGGAGGTTAGAGGAGAGCTCTGTAAAATTAGTTCTCTT